>NC_087201.1:157378318-157430818 GCF_015104395.2 Macrobrachium nipponense | reverse complement strand
CGGTATTCAAATTATGTTATTCTTAAACCCCGCTAACTGAAATATTTCATAGCAACCTCTCTTTAATAATTACTAAACACCGGTGCAGCCAAACTGCATGCACAAGCCTTGCTGTTTGAATAAAGACAATCTAACTTAGTTTCTTTTATTAGTTTTAGAAATACCTTACATAAACCGTTAAATTGGCAAAAGGAAATACATCTACATAGGATGGCTTTACAGACAACGAAGACAAGATACACTTCTTTGTTCATCCTGCAATTTCCGTGTGTATACATACATACATACACATACTATATAGTATATATATATATATATAGTATATATATATATACATATAATATAAATGATATGTATATATATATATATATATATATATATATATACGTATATATATACATACATATATATATATATATATATATATATATATATATATATATATATATATCAATAGAAGGATCCAAAGTAATATCCTTGTTTATCAGATGAAATATATTTGTGGAAATATTTACAAAGATTTTAAAGCTTCCGTCCATCCTCCTGTGGACATTGATATAGTATAATTATATATATATATATATATATAGTATATATATATATACTGAGCTACAAATGGTCCTTAAATCCTCTAATTCGCTCTACCTCGGCATTAATATATTTTCATATATGTTTAACCGAAGGGGAATTTTTAGGCGATAAGAGATTCACCTTCGGTTAAACTATGTATATGAAAATATATTAATTCCGAGGTAGAGCGAATTTGAATATTATAGGACATTTGTAGCTCATATATATATATATATATATATATATATATATATATATAATATATATATATATATATATATATATATATATATATATATATAAGTTCAAGTGGAATGCAAATGATCCTGTGTAGTGCACCATGTAACAGCATTCTAAACATATCGTTTATTATACTTTATAAAATTATTTTATACAATAGTGAAACGCATATGTAAAACAGCACTACTGCGTCACTTCAGCTCATATTTCCAGAACCCAGAAATATTGGTTCAACGCGACTTTTTTTTTTTTTATCTTTTTCTTTTTTTGACAATTCCATTTTAGGCCGATGCCATTCCCTCCTTCCTTCCCACCAGATGGGACGAAGAGGACCCACAAATCACTCCAAATCCTTTCTGGTCAACGACTACCCTAATCCCTCAATGGACAGACCCGGTATTCTAATCACTCCAGTCAAATGGACAGCCTGATGTGATTAGGCAGGAAAGATTTGTGGTAATGGGTCTCGTCTAATCTTGAAACGAGGGGTTGTGCCGATACACGGTGTTTTGCGATATTTGGACCTCTCTCTCTCTCTCTCTCTCTCTCTCTCTCTCTCTCTCTCTCTCTCTGGCAGGTTAAATTTGCGGACGAGGTCACGAGATGACATTATATGGAATGGTTGAGTGCTGAACAACAGTTTTGTCATAACTTTCAAAGGTGAAATACTCTTCAGATATTAAGTACTGGTTTATCAGGAATACAAAAAAAGTATATCTTAGTTTTACCAGACCACTGAGCTGATTAACAGCTCTCCTAGGTCTGGCCCGAAGGATTAGATATTTTTACGTGGCTAGGAACCAATTGGTCACCTAGCAACGGGACCTACAGCTTATTGTGGGATCCGAACCACATTAATCGAGAAATGAATTTCTATCACCAGAAATACATTCCTCTGATTCCACGAATAACCTATGATGCCTGGATGAGGAACAAAATTAACAATGATCAATAAGCGGTGAACTTTCATTATTCAAAGTGGAGCTAAAAGCAATGTTCTCTCGAGCAAGAAGGGAATATTTAAACGGATATGATCAGTTTTTTGTCACGTAGTCACCCTCTTTCAGATGATTAATTTGTCTTGTATAGTTTTTCACTCTTTACCTTTAATGCTGAATGACTTGCCACGTCTATGTAACAGTGGACAATCTGTTTTCAGCAACGTATCATCTGGTTTCATTATTTCATAAAAACAAAAAACACACACACACACAACACGGAATTCGGATTTAAAATTTATGGTACATCTTGATAAAACATTAACGTCATCAGATGTCCAACAAAAGTCGCCGTTATTCTTAAACGTTATGCATTGACGCATGCTTGTGTGCATGAGCGCGTGTGTGCATGAGCAAGCGTGTGCATATGCGTTCGTACGTGCTTGTAAGTTTAGAATTTCATAATTTAAGAAATTCATATTTTATGAACAGCTCTCGAGTGCGCCAAATCTAATACAGAGAGAGAGAGAGAGAGAGAGAGAGAGAGAGAGAGAGAGAGAGAGAGAGAGAGAGAGAGAGAGAGACCTATTTCATTAACCTGTCTCAGGTTAGCTGTGAAGAGAGCCATGTTCTTAAGAGTCAATGGCAATTTTTTTCCCCCGTGTCGGTACTGCTTTGCATATTGACGAGGCTAATTAGTTCGCTAATGACGTATTATCTACCCGGAGATCGACACGGGACATCCGCTGGGGCAGATAAGCTAAAAAAAAAATGGCTAAAAACAGGTTCACCAGAGCTGTTAATATTGAACAAATTGGTCGTAGTCTTTAGAGTGAATGTTACAAAATGAATAAAGCGATTATTGCTCATAATTACAAAGAGAGCAGTGGATTGCAAAATGCTTCAAAATATTATTCAACGAAAAGCTAGCAGATCATTTATGAAATTAGACAAAATCTGATTATACAGAGGGAATACTGATTCAGAAGAGACAAAACATAAAAATATCTCTCAATACGTTTATTTTCCAGAAATGTTGCATTTTGTATGCTCGGTCAATTCACTGTTTCTTATCTGTGCGAAGGAGTTACATTAAGCTTACGCATATTACCATAATTTGGTCATTTCAAAAGACAGGCACAAAAATTTTGATAATACTCTTTAATAAAAGCTGAACATAAATCAACCCGACCTTCCCGTAAACTTTTACGTCAATAACAACCTTTAATAAAATCTTTATGACAAAATTTCTCTTCCAATTTCCATTTATATTCTATTTCATTTTTTAAAAAGGATCCCATCAACCCGACGCCGACACCACCATACACGAAGGTTATGGCAAGCCAGCCATGACACCCCTACCCCTCCCCCCCCTGCCCCGCCCCCTCTCGTTTCCCCACTCCCCCAACACACAACGACCTAAAGAAGGCGTTCCAATCTTTTCACTTCATCTGGGCGACAATGTATCATAACCTTCCCTTTGAAAAGGATGTCATCTAACGCCTTCAGGTATTGTAAGAAGCTAGACCTGTCGGCCAGAGCGAAGCGCCTTCCTTGAAGAAAAGCCCCCCATAGATGCAGGGGTCCTTCCCCCCTACCCATCCCAAAACACTCCCCGCCCCCCTCTTTTCAGCATCCTGGTCACTCCACCCAACTATGGGGATTTAAATCCTGATATATATTTATCGCCTCTGTATCCCACAGAGTTCCACAATTTGCATGGGCTTACTCTTATCTTATAAAGACTGCTTACTTTCTCAACTATAGATTGGCTCTTCCTAAGCCTAATCCGCTATGATAGATCGGACGAATCGGATGCGTGTATAGCTCTGGCTATTTCTTACCTCGATAGGTTAATGGAATGGAAAGCTTCCCAGGCAGTAATAAATCGAAGGCTGATCGCATCGCAGAAATAAAAAAGGGAGAGTTTTGGTAAAATATGTCACGGCCGTGGCCTTTGCTACAGGGTTCTTGTGTGCTATGACAGATAGAATTACTTTAGAGTATGTAACAATGTTGTAATAGTAAAAGTTAGCAGTCCCGACCACATGTAAAAATGTAAAAAATGTTTAAAGATTTCCAGACAAATATTGCTACAAAATCAGCATCACAAACAACTGTACTCGTTCTAGCAATAAATGCAGCCATATACAAAATTCAGAGTGAAATATTATTTAAAAAAAATATTTTGCAACGGTATAAAGAATTCAATATAAATACCCAGTCCAAGATGATATCCCCGTGAGTTGAATTAAGAAAATAAGAGGTCAAATAAAATATTTAAAAAATCTCTTATGTATCAAAAACAAACACGTGTAAGGATTACATTCAATATGCCATTCCGAAAATAGTTGTTGTCACACTGGAAACTTCATCTTTAAGTCAATCAATCAAAAAAAATGTGGAAAGCTATATAGTTTCATCAGTAATTGTTTTTTTATTTTTGTCTATCTTATTTTTTATGAAAAACACCATTTTCTTAAATAAAAATTCGATTATCCTGAATGAGGACAGTTGCCACACATGCACCCTTACAAATATTATACAATCTCTATATAAAAATATATGAATATTTCTATACATATATATAACATATACATATATAATATATGCGTTAAACCTATATATAATATAATATATATATATAATATATATATATATAATATTTATATAGATCTCTCTCTCTCCTCTCGCTCTTCTCTCTCTGTCCCCCCTCTCTCTCTCTCTCTCGTCTCTCTCTCTCTCTCTCTCTCTCTCTATAATATATATATATATATATATATATATATATATATTATATATTAAATTCTATGCCTCACTAAACGCGCACAAACACACACAAGTAATGGCGTTAGGCTTAAATGTGCGCGAATCAGTCCTGCTGTCTTTGTTATCCAAAGGACGTGCTTTCATCATTCACTGCTGTATCTCTCCTTCCCCTTTATCATTCCTACACTTTCCATGACCGTTCTTTCCATGACGCCCACTTACGAGTCATTTCATCCTTTCTTATCAGCCCATTCTCGCCTCATTCTTGAACACCTAATCATTACACAAAGGTAACTGCTTCTATTCAGTCCTCAGTACTGGACATTATTTACTCTCATTTCGACTCAAAATTTTCGTTTCGCGCAGATTATTTCCTTTTCGCTCAATATAACACACACAGGGGGGGGGGGGGGGGGGGGGGGGGGGGGGGGAGAGGGGGGGGGGGGGGGGGGGGGGGGGGGGGGGGGGGGGGGGGGGGGGGGGGGTGAGAGAGGGTGGTGTTAATGAATCATGGGCTCATAGTCTCCGGTGAGAAATGATCGTGGGCGTTGTCCGCTCGCACATTTTATAATAAATTTCCTGCGATCAGGGCAGCCTTTTCATGACGACAGCTTTATTTATATATCGTTGGTCTTTTCAGTTTCTCTCCGGAGAAATAAATAACTACTGGCATATAGACCTTCACGGAAAGAGTTGCTGCGTCGCTGTTTATGTATGGATTACTCTGACAAATACTACGGGAAATGAAAGAGAGAGAGAGAGAGAGAGAGAAATTGTACAAAGAATACCTAATGCTTGCACTAAATGAAATGGAGAGAGAGAGAGAGAGAGAGAGAGAGAGAAATTGTACAAAGAATACCTAATGCTTGCACTACGAAATGAGAGAGAGAGAGAGAGAGCGAACTGAGAGAGAGAGAGAGAGAGAGAGAGAGAGAGAATTGGACAAGAATGCCTAATGCTTTACACTATGAAATGAGATGAGAGAGAGAGACGAGAGAGGAGAGAGAGAATTGTACAAAGAATGCCTAATGCTTACACTAAATAAATGAGAGAGAGAGAAAAGTAGAGAGAAGAGAGAGAGAGAGAGAGAGAGAGAGAGAGAGAGAGAGAGAATTGTACAAAGAATGCCTAATGCTTACACTAATGAAATGGAGAGAGAGAGAGAGAGAGAGAGAGAGAATTGTACAAAGAATAACTAATGCTTACACTAAATGAGAGAGAGAGAGAGAGAAGAGAGAGAGAGAGAGAGAGAGAGAACTCGTCAACTTTTTTTCCAGGATCCTGAATCCAGAACCTCATTTGCACTAAGACAGAGAGATCAGTATGCTAATTCCAGAATTCCAGATCCTATTGATATTTTACCATATTTGACAAATTCTTATTCATTGTGGTGTTTCTTAACATTCTTTTCTCTTTAATAAATATATTTTCCTGTTTCCACCTCCTTATTATCTCACAAGCTTAAGAACTAATGATTCCAATATCAACAAATAATCCGTTAACATAACTTTAAATTGGTCATGAGCTCTTATGGTATTAAATTTAGTTTCAAGAAATATAACATGCATAAGCATTCAAATCATACACGTTCTTGTAAGGCCGCGTAAAGCTGAAAAGCATTCCCCATTAACTCTTGTTGTGCATCATTGCTTCAGCAAGCACTTACTGATATTAAAACTCGCAGGCATTCTTGAAAGTTCCTCTGGATAATCAAGTATGAGGAAAATTTATAGTGTTCTCATTCCATTTCAGTTATTAAATTTTCATGACCCATTATCTTAAGGACAAGGTACGAATTTTTACACACACACACACACACACACACACACACACACACACACATATATATATGCGAACTCCCACAGGAAAATGATGGTCAGAAATCCAAGCGCTTTCGTCTTTACTCAGACATTGCCAAGGAGCTAATGAAGTACAATTGGAGAGAAAGGTCCCAGGTACAACCAAGATCAAGAATAGCAGATGGATAATTGTCAAAAGGGTAAAATTAAAAGAGATAATCCAGGATTATCGGATATCACACGGTCACAAACCTAAACAGATTTTGACCTAACCGAAATTACAAAGTATTTTACACAACTTTTTTCATTATGAAAGCATCAAGCTTAAATAAACCAAGACTTAAATTTAGAACATTTCTATTATTTGACATGATGAAACAAGATTCAATGATATTCCTTTTAACTGTGTCATTACATGGGATTAAGGCTCTTGCTTGACTCCAGTTAATAGGATGGTCTAAATCTCTCATATGTACGAATAATGCATTCGATATTTGCCCAGTTCTCACAGAATATTGATGCTGTTTGAGACGTTGTGAAAGAGATTTACCGGTCTGCCCGTAATAGACTTTATCACACTTTTTGCAAGGAATTTCATATATGCAGCCTGGAAGATCTTTAGGGGAATTTTTGATTACTAAACTCTTGACATTAATATTACTGAAAACAACATTTATGTTAAAAAGCTTTAAAATTCTAGGAATATCTAAAAACCTTTCATCATAGGGTAATTTTAGAATGTTATGCTTACTAAATTCAAGTTTGTCATTAGTTGAATAAAATGTGCTTTCTAGCTCTTTTCATGCCACATCTAGAAAAGTCCTTGGGTAGGGTATTTAAGTTTCAATGCAATATCATAAATAGTTTTAATTTCAGCGTCAATAAACTGCGGGCTACAGACACGTAAAGCCCTTAGGAACATCCTAGAAAAAACAGAGAATTTAACATTTTGATGGTATTTGTAGTAGTAATGAACAAAAGAGGCAGTTAGTTGATTTTCGAAAGACTGAAAAGGTGAAATTTCTATCATTTCTATAGACAGTAACTCATTTCTATGGACAGTAACATCAAGAAAATTTGAAAAGTACATATTACCAAATCTTCCTTCTGATAAACTCTAAGCACTTCAGCACCAAGTACAAAATTAAAATTAACCACAGTGATTCAAGAGCAGCTGAAAAGAAGGCACCAGATTATGAGGAATGTGACGTAACGTGGGATAATCTTCCAAAGCAAAAATAGAAAAAAAGGAAAGAAGGTTGGTCAAATTAATTACTGGCAAGGGAATAAACAAATTTATTTGTTAATTATTCACTTATTTACTTATCTATTTATTTGTATAAACTCTGAATTCCATACAAAATCACACACACACACACACACACACACACACACACACACATATATATATATATATATATATATATATATATATATATATATATATATATATATATTATATATGATGTGTGTGTGTGTGTGTGTGTATGTGTGTGTGTGTGTGTGTGTGTGTGTGTGTGTGTATGTGTGTGTGTGTAAAGGTTTATAGTCAAACATCTGTGCTATCCTACCCCTAATCAGAACCTGTACCCAAACACACTTTCCGATGGGAACTTAATCATGGCCAGCACTCAGAGTTGCTTCCCGCCGATCTATCTAAAGTGATCTAAATAGGTGGTTGGAAGAGAGACATCTTTATGACCAATCGACGCTGATTTTAAAAGCTCTTTATGCAGAATCAACCGCTTGAAAGCCAGGTAAGGATACGCAAAACTAACCTGGCCAGACCAGAGGCGTCTTTGCATTGTACATCAGGAAAATGACATTAGCACACCAGCGCGTGTTTCAAGAAACTTTTTTTTTCATGCTTAAAGTCTATATTCAACACTGATTATGACCATCTTTTACATTATCAAGTGGAAAGTTCTTTGCTTTATTATCGTAATACAATTTTCGTGGCATTATAATAATTATTCATTTACATTTTTATCTATACATTTATTAATTATGTTAGTTTTTTTCTAATCAGGGATTTCTTTTTTCTGTATTTCGCTTTACCTTCTGCTACTTCTTTCTGATGAACATATTCCAATAATAGTAAAACTAATGAAAATTATCGGCCCTATAATCTTTATTTTGAAAAAGGCCCCTCTCACGCCACCCTGGGAAGTTGACCATTTTTTTTTTTAACAGAACACAGTCAGATTCGGTGTTCGATTGTGTAATGTCTTTTGTGATGAAATACGCTTACCCGAAAATAAGTAACATTTGATAAGCATTTGATAAACATTTGATAAACATTGAGCACAACAAAATTCCGTTCTTGGAGATGCTTCTCAATGAATGCCAAAACTCTTGAAAACAGCAGTTGTATCCAGGAGACAAGATATGATGTCTTCATCAGTTATTCGACTCCAGTTATGAAAAATTTAAAAAGGGATGACTGTATAAAAAGATACAGGGAAATACCGTTAAAATTAAAATTAAATCCTGTTTAAGAGACGTCGGGGAATAATACCAAAAGTTGAATTAATTGGTCGTTAAAGTGTGATAGAGGTTATATTTAGTATATAATGTTTATTATCATATAATGCACGAGAGAAAAACGCTATGAAAAAAAAACACGATTTTTTCCTATAGGAAGCGAGGCCTCTTTCCGACTCTTTCTCTCCTTTTATGGGTACAATTTTAACCATCGGCAAATTGCAAGAAGAAAAGATAAAGCATTAAATCATGTAAAATCACTCAACGCGTGACTTAATTAACTTTCTACAATAATTTTTTCTTCATTGCTTTCGTTTGAGAGTTATTCTTCCTTCATGGCTTACTTGAGTTCGAAGAAAATTTGTGCATAACCAAATCCCATAAATAATCCTAATTCGTGACTCTGTACTTGAAAACACAAATTATCTTTTAAGTTCTACCTTTGAAAATCATTTCGAAGTAACTCGTCAGGTTACAAAAGCTAGCAATGTTCTGAAACTGCATTCCATATCTAGTCTTAATGAGAAGAATTCTAACAAATTTAGCATAATATTCTCCTGCAAATGGAAAGTTATAGAAATGCATCAAATGACTACGCCTAGGAATATTTACAGCCAAGACCACTTAACACCTAGGAATATTTACAGCCACTTACAAAATATCTACGGTACCAATCGAAGATGAAGGCACGTACTGAGAGACGCTGGAACAAATCTTATGTACGAATACAATTGAACAGTGTGTAATTTTGCTCTTTGTATAACACTAAAATGAACATGTTCACTAGATGGATAACATTACTATTTTCCCTGTTACTTCGTGGGTAGGTGATAAACAACGTATTATTTCAAGAGCGAAGAAAATCATGTTATTTTGTAGCTATGACTGTAAAAAAAAAAAAAATTACTTTAATGATTAAACAACAGATTCAGAAGTCCTTCAGTCTCCACAGCTGGGCAGCTGAACAGCCTCCCTGTGGATATTGTACAACTGGAACCATAAAAGTTCAAGCGAAGTTCCAATGCATTAATACCCAAAGACAATTCTCCTTTAATTTTAATAATTTACTTACAATGTCGTCTGCTTATTAATTAATTTATTTTTTTCTCTCTTTTCTAATACCTGATCTCTTCTTTCTGTATTTCCTATTACCTCCTGTTGGTGCATTCAAATGAATATCGCATTCTTTGGAAGCTTCAATTTCAAGTCCATGGTTCCTGTAGGCTTGTTCCATACGAATAGAGTTCATTTCCTAAATAATAATAATATAATAATAATAATAATAATAATAATAAATAATAATAATAATAATAATAATATAATAATAATAATAATAATAATGAAAAAAAAATAATAATAATAATAACTAAATTTAAACGCCAACTAATAATGCTTACCATTTAATTGGTCTACAATCAACCCCACGTTCATGGTAACCTCACATCCGTATTCCTTTCACTACACCGTGGCGCTCTGAGTCACTCGAGGGATACCTAGCAACCTCATTAAACCTTTTCATTAACTTGGGCCTTTTCCCCCTTTTACTCTGTATAACCCACCCCTTCCCTAACCCCCTTCCGCCCCTGCCATTTACTCCCTTCCCATACATCCATACAGCTGTCACCGAGTTGATCAGCATCCATAGAGAAAGGCGGGGTCTTGTGGCAATTTATGAAAACACGGGCATTCCCCCCGGACGTCTCAGACTAAAATGAAAGCAAATGGCATCCGGAAGGTCACATAGGGCTAAGCATCAGTGATGTCCATGATCTGGTTAAAGGATTTTGCAAGTGACGCTCCAGAGATTACTTAGAGTTCGCCGTGATTTTGTTGAATGATTTTGCGTTGATTTTTCACTTAACGAATAATTTTACTTCACGAACGCATAGCCGCATCAGGAACGAGTGCGTTAAGCCATGGCTCCAGGAGGTTTTATTTACTGAAAACATCACAAAATGGTGATAATAAGATTTAAAAACGCCACGTAACATCATTGTTCGAAGTATTTCTTAAAACTTTGGGAAAAAGTATATTTGGCAACTATAGCCAAAGAGCTTGAGCTCCCATTAAAAAAGGAAATACAATATATTACATATATATATATATATATACATATATATATATTCTATATAGATATAGATATAGATATATATAGTAGATATAAAGGTATTGTTTTCAATTATTTTAAAATTCATAATATTACTCAGAATCGTAAAGTTGAGTACATTATCAATGTAATATAATGACCTAAGAAATATACATTCAGCTGGACGTTTTTTCTTAATTACACACACACACACACACGACACACACACACACACACACATATATATATATATATATATATATATATATATATATATATATATATATGCAGGTACATATAATAGCCCAATAAAATGAGAAATGCGAGATTTAAAGAATGTGGTACACATAAAAGCCAGCAAAGCAAAATTGTCTAAAAATCCGAACGTTATCCGCGAAGTGTAAATAATTGACTCTCAACGCCCCCTAGGCCCCCCTCCCTGCCCCCTCTACAGTAATTGCAATTATATCTTAAAAAAGTAATGATCCTGCACATATATCCTAAAAAAGAACGGAATCAATAGATATATATACACATAATTATATATATAATCATATATGTATAACTGAATCTCGAAAATCTGGAACGTGATGAATTATATAAAAAAAGGCAAAAGCCATGATGAAAGTGAAGCGAAGGAGTACTACAAGGCCTTTCGACTCAAAGTCCTTTCCTTCGTGGCTTTTGCTTTATATCTATAATAGGTTATATTATAATTATTATATATATATATATATTATATATATATATAGTATATATATATATTATATGTATGGTAATGGTATTTATGGTATATATTGTTTGTTTGTATTGTGTTTTTACGTTGCATGGAACCAGTGGTTATCGAGCAACGGGACCAACGGCTTTACTTGACTTCCGAACCGCCTAGAGAGTGAACTTCTATCACCAAAAATACACATCTCTCTCACCTCAATGGAATGCCCGAGAATCGAACTTGCGGCCAGCGAGGTGGCAGCCCAAGACCATACCGAACACGCCACTAAGGCGCTCTGTATGTTATATATACATGTGCGTGTATATAAAGTATAAAAATACCTTGACGTCATAGATCTCTCTCTGACGAAGTCAACATTTAGTGGGATTTTTCTGAGTAGTTTGCTTAACCTTATCTTAATACGGCGACACTGAATTTGATGTCATTGTATAGCTGAAAGGTCATAAGAATGAGCTGAAGCAGGGCCAAAAAAAAAAAAAAATCTCGTTATTAAAAATGAGCCAAAACACCAATATTTACATTTGTACTCATTCCACCATGCAATATGAATTCCTTGCTAAGTACGCCGTCTATTACAAACATAAAGGTAAAAAATATATATTATTTTTGTTTTATTTGGAAACTTTTATGGCGATATTTTTCCTCGAATGTTCTGTGTACTCTTGGCTCTCAAGGAAGGATATTGGTTTTGGTGTCAGTTTGAAGGTGAACAAAGATTTCTCAGTAATGTGTTCATAAAATGCTTAGGATAAGACATCTAAGAGAAAAAAGACGGCTTCAGTTTTGCCAGCAATACAAATCTATATAAATATATATATACTATATTAATATTATATATATAGATATTAATATATAGTATATATATATATATATACGATATATATATATATATAATAACATTAATAATAATAATAATAATAATAATAATAAAAAAATTCACCAAACATGAAGGAATATAAACTAATTTATTTTCAAATCAAGCAAAATAACGACAAACTGTTTTTTTTTTTTTTTTTTCGAAAAATCTAACTTAATTTTTCATTTATTACAGCCAATGCGAGGTATTCCATATTTATGAAACACTAGTAGTACATACATTCTGCATAAAATCCCATGAACATTCTGCTCTCTCTCTCTCTCTCTCTCTCTCTCTCTCTCCTCTCTCTCTCTCGCTTTCTCTCTCTCTCTCAATGAAATGAATGAATGAAGGTTCTGATGGGAAGGAGGAGGAGGAAGAGGAGGAGGAAGAGGAGGAGGAGTTGATGACTCCCTCTCTCCCTCTCCCTTGACACTTCCCCTCTTTATATTCTTTTCTTTCCCCCTCCTTTTTTTTTCCCTTTCGCCCTCTCCCCCGTCCCTAAACTACTTTCCCGAGGGGTACTACACGCGACCCCCGCCACCCCAACCCACCAACTGTGAATCCGAGCATCTCGAGCGGAAGATTCAAGTGCCGTACACAGAGAAGGAGAGAGAAAGAGACGAGGGAGAATGCGAGTTGGGGGAAGAGATGAAAGGGGGAAATAAGTTATGTGGAAAAGGTGGAGGGGGCAGGAAGGGAAGGAGGGAGGGAGGAAGGGAGGGAGGGGAGGAGGGGAAATAAGGAGGCACAGAAAGAGTAATAAACAAGCGTGGAAAGGAAAATGGAAACTGGATGGAGGTCAGAAGTGAGAGGATGATAAACATTCCCACCTTGTGGTGGAAGACCTCTCTGACGAGAAGGGGGGAAATCTTTAAAGACGTGGAAATGACTGGAATGACGACGTAAGGAAGGTGTTCAAAAAATGAATCAACGTTAATAATATCACACATATATGGATTAGGGGAAAGCGGAACTGTTTTCCACTGGCAGTCCAATCTGTATTTTTATTTACAGCGGAATGGCCAAGTTTGAGTAATTTCAAATTAAACCCATAATGAATACTATAGTACTAATAGTTGATTTCATCACCAAGCTTTCTTTGCATAACATTACATTTCCAGTAGGCTTTCCTTCGTAGTGACTAAAAATAAAGTTACTTGTGTCGAAGTATCAGTCCCATCTGTTGATTAGCGATCGGTACAATAAACTTTGGAATAACTAGTCTCTTGATGTTCTGGCACTGAGATGTCAGTATGTATTAAACAATTAAAATCTTACGTTAATTGGTAACAAAATGTTTAACGCTCAGTGCAACATAATACAAAATATTTAAATATCAGCTCTTTACTTGCGTACTAATTAAAATTATGCGCAATTAAAGGGCTCTTATACGATCATAATTACCTTGCTGTTGTCTTTTTATCCGTTCTCGACTTAATTCTAAAATCTGTTTATATTTTCATAATCAGCTTCTGATAAACTTTCATGAAATGTCTCCCTTCCCGAAAGCTTTATTTTTTATAACTATTTTTGTTTTAATATTCTGCGTGTTAAGTCGATATTTCTATTGCCGCACTCTAAAAGTATTGTATTTAGCCTCTTGTAGCATTTGGGAAGCTGAAATTCGCATTAAGGCTTCGTATAGCTACAAAAAATATGATCATAACAACATCTCATCCGTCAATAACTTTTTGTTCATTGTTGAAATATTATTGATCCCCTGCCTGGATGTCACGAAACGTTTATGGACAATGTTCGGTCAAATTTATGGATGTTTCGGTACTGTTTTTACAAAAATGGCACTATTATTTAATAATAAATCTTCTGATACATTCATTTTAGACCACTTTCAATCAACCTTCGAAGATTTCTACACGAAGTGCTAAATAAGCTCCTTACTCTGTTACAATAGCCAGTATCTCAGGTCTAACGTTTCCACAGCTGTAATACTGGAACAATATTTCTGGCGGTTGAATGTGGATGCTGGTTATTTATTTATTTTTTAAGCGAGGCTCTAATACTTTGTTAAAGCACTCTGCACCTAACTTGAAATATGATATATATATATATATTATATATATATATATATATATATATATATATATATATATATAATATATATATAAATATATATATATATATATATATATAATATACACACACACACACCCGTACAAAACGAATAAGATATACACCCATATAAAAACAAACCGCTGTAGACTTAAATGTACACATTAGGTGTATTTGATAAGAACAAATGAATGGAAGGAATATATCGATCAACTCCACACAATGGCAAAACGTCTGTTATTTATTCATCTTCCCAAAACCTGACAACAGCATGTAACTCCATACCTGCTGTATGCGGCACTTGAAGAGTTTATTATCTAAAATATTTCAATTTTTTTCATCGTGTACAAAACACCAAAAAATTGAATAAATAAAAAATAAACCTAAAAATCAAAATCATCCATTTTCTGTTCTGCTTCAAGAACTTATGTAGTTAGCGACATTTCCACAAAACAAAGACGAATAAAAATGAAACTGCGCTCAGTAATGATGCAAGAGAGAGAGAGAGAGAGAGCATAAAAACAGAAGACACCGAGACGCCTTCGTATCTGAAAGAATGCAAGGAAACAAACACGCACTGAGGCTGCTTCAACATTCTAATGGCGTCTCTTTCATAACAATGCATTCAGGCCGGCTTCTGAATCAGGTGAAAATGTGCCTTAAAATCTACTTAAAGGGACAGTGTGCATACATAAACCATTAACCGTCAGGTTGAGAGAGAGAGACAGAGAGACAGAGAGCGAGAGAGAGGGGGGCCTTAATTCTACCCTGCATTACAATGCAGAAGAGGAAGGCCCGTTCAACAGCACCACAAGACGCGTGGAATGCAGCCTTCCTCGGCCGCACTACATGTCGTTTGGGGGTATAAATGAAACGGTCTATTTTCTCCAGGAGGAAAAAAGGAATGCAAAAGAGGAAAGAGCTGAACAGCGTTGCATTTCGTGTTTATAATGACAAAATGCAGGGTAGGAAAGCAGAACTGACAAAATTGCGTGGAATTTTTTTATTATTGTTTTTTTCACAATATTTGGCGAGTTTAAACAAAAATTTCTACACAATAAATACGGTAATAATCAAACCTTCAATTTAATTAGCTATTTACCTCAGCTTTTCACATAAATGACCATTCGATCAATATGGCAATGAATAAACAGTTATTAGAATGAAATAAATTTTGAGAAAATAATCGTTAACAAATAAAACAACTTCCCCTACACACGAATTGCTTTCGAATGAATTAAAAGAAAGATGGATGAGCATAAATGTTAACATTCGATAATGTATGAATAATACATCGGGGAAAAAGGCGCCACACTATAGCGATATATGAAAGATTTTTAACCTTTGCATAAACAGGAAAAAAATCGAAAGAGGAAAAAAATATTATGAAACATCACCTGTAGCTTCGAAAGGTTGCAGCTGGCAACATGGAATAATTGATAAAATCTAAATGTTATTCATAAAGATTTTTTATATCTAAGAAAATCCCCAATACTTAAGTTTACGAGCCATTCATTTGTGTGTGTGTGTGTGTGTGTGTGTGTGTGGCTTTTGCAGTTTAAAGTTAATTTAAAAAGATAACTAAACAAATAGAAATGGTAAATGGTCAATGGAAGTCTTGCTTCGTCAGTTATTGGGGAATCACTTATGAAATCTCTCTCTCTCTCTCTCTCTCTCTCTCTCTCTCTCTCTCTCTCTCTCTCTCTCTCGTAATTCCATTACTCGAACGAGATTTTGCTCGACTTTGCAAGACAAGGACGGTACTCGAGTCACTATTGTGTTCTAATCCAAATGTATAATCTCTAAACTTAAGGAAATAACTTGAACCACGAAGAGGGCGCGCATTAAAAAACTTATTTGTTGAAGGACTTTTCAAAAAACAGGAAGTAAGAACTAACAGACTTAATCCAATGGCTTTGGTAGCAGAGAATCTAAACTAACTTTCAAGTAAAATCTTTAAGGTTACTAAGGAGACTTAGGATTTATCTCATCCAAGTCAAAGATCGGACGGAAAGGCTCCCAGTATAACGTAGAAAGTGCTTACCTAATAAGACAAAACTTTCTGATAAAAAAACAAATAAAATCTTCCTTCAACCAAAGCTTAAGAGGATTAAAGAGGAATTATCAGTGGCTGTGACCTAAAATGGCTTAACTGTGTACTATGGAACTCTTGGTATAAATATATACCGCCTTTTCTGTAACTTTTCTCATTCATTATCTATCAGAAGAGAGAGACAGCAGTCTCTGAAATATAGTACTTTCTATATTTTGGCGTCTTTATGGGCTCCTTTTATTAGATGTCTGTTGTAATCATATTTTTAACCAGATTTTACCAGATATATATATATATATACATTATATATCTATATATATATATTTATTAATTATAAATAAATTTATAGTCTAAATTATAACCATTATAATAATTTATTAATATATATATTATATGTTATATATATTATATATTTATAATACAAATATATGTGTATATAGTTCACTGAGACAGGCAGGAGAAAGATTGAAAGCCCAGTGGTCACTTTTACCTCAACACTTCGTGATCTCTTCACACTTACTGGATGCGTTTATCACTACAAAGCCTCGTAGCTAAAATGAAAATCAAACGGAGAAATCCCACATTAGGTCCAGAATTTCCGATTTCATTGCAATTATCAAGAAAACATACACACACACACACACACACATACGTACAGTAGTATGTGTATATAAATGCATATGTATGAATATATGAATGTATTTGTCTCTTCTGGAATCCTCCTATTCCATCATTTTACTTCTCTATTCCTTAACATTTCTACGGCCATCATTCCATCCCATCTTCTCCGTAAGTTCCGCTCGATGCCCATCACCATTTGAGGGACTGTTGAGTTTTTTTTTTTTTTTTTTTGTTTTTTTTTTTTTTTTTTTTTTTTTTTTTTTTTTTTTTTTTTTTTTTTTTTTTTTTTTTTTTTTTCCTTCGAGGAAGCGATACTTTAACATGTCGGGGCAAAAGGGAAAAAAAAAAAAAAAAAAAAAAACAAAAAAAAAAAAAAAAAAAAAAAAAAGTAAAAAAAAATAAAAAATAAAAAATTCTGCGGCAGATGCTATTCAAAGGTTCCTTGTGTCACCCTCCTCTTCCTACCCATCTAACATCCCTAACCACCCCATACCACCCACCCACCCACCACCCCCTTCCCCGTCGCTTGCTTACCTCCTAGACCTGACGCAGAGGGAAAATAATTAAGACCAGTGTTCGCGGGTGAAAGGCGTATAGGCGTATGACTTGGAAACGCTCAAAGGAACCATCATTTTCTTCTTCGGCTTATCTTGCTCTCCGTCTACCTCGCACACATGAATGAGATCCTTGTGGGGGAAATATTCGACTAAAAATACGGGCGAAGTTCTCCTTATTTTCCTTCCCCTGCACGTTTATTCGTTTCCTTTATTTATCTGCCTCATTTTACCGTTTATTTACTGGGGTAGGTGAATGTTAAAATGCGTATTAATATACACACGTTTCAACCGTAAGCATAATCTTCAAGGGTCTTATTGAACACATCATCAAGCGATGGCTACTTGTCTTTTCATATTCTGATATAAAAAGAAACATGTACCCTATTACTTTTTCACCCAAATTTTAAGACACAAATTATAACATACAGATCACTAAAAAAAAAAAAAAAAACTAACAACTATTTGAACGTAGTATCCATATGCCACAGTGTGTGCATATAAAACAGTTATAGTTTTATATGAGCCTGCTCTGGAAAAAAAAATAAATAAATAAAATATAAGCCATTGAGAGCAGGTAAATACAGATTATAGAACCAAACTGAATTGAATAAAGGTGGAAGAAAATAAAAAATAAGCCATAAAGAGCTGGTAACTACAGATTATAGAACCAAACTGAATTGAAAAGAGATGGAAAAAAATTTAAAAAAAGGGCCATAGAAAGCAGGTAATTACAGATTTTAAAACCTAAGCCACTTTGTGAAAGAGAGGACGGGAAATTTTATACTCACAAGTCTGAAGACTAATGCAAGATGCCTAAAGAAACTCTTTTGATAAATTACTTACACAAGAGTATACTTTAATTTTAAAATAAAAGTTTTATTTTTGTGATATACAATAAGAAAATAATGTCATTTTTGTAACAATCAATGTAATCACAATACGCAGGATAATTACTGGCTGATTAATTTACTATTGGTAGGTTTTGCAATATAACAGAGGTAATCACGCTGAAAATAGGAACATTTTCATTACTTTAAACGTCTATTATTGCTACGATTCCCGTTAAATATCGTATAAAACCTACTAACACCTATGACAAATTTACAAAATCGATCATTACGAAGCACAGCAGAAAATTAAATAAATAAAAAAAAAATCAGCTCACCAGAAATGGTAAATATCAGGAATTCGTCGAATTCCAAGAAAAAGGACCCACAGGTGTGTCACCGTTTCGCAACCATAACGACAAGCCTATAAAGCCCAAAAGGTAATTAAAGGAACCGTAAAAGGAACTCTTATGAGTTACGCTTATTGCCACCTTAATGGGGCTCGTCCCCGAGGCTATATATTTCACTGAGCTCGGCTTTTACCAAAATTGATTTAGTGTCGTTTTCTGATAAGCAATATCCTCAATGACTAAGCCATGATGCTGTGTTACCTATACCTAGCACTGAATATTGTACAGACACATTGGGAGTTTTTCTTACTTATTAATAATCATCTGATACAGGTTTATACAGGGACACTGGAAGAATTTATCATTTATGAAGTCATGTAATAAAGATTCACAGACACATCGGAAGAAGTTCGTATTCATGAACAGTCATCTGATACAGGTTTATACAGGGACACTGGAAGAATTTATCATTTATGAACAGTCAGGTAATACAGATTTACAGACACACTGTAAGACACACTTTGGAAGAATTTCGTATTCATGAACAGCCATCTGTTACAGGTTTATACAAGAAGACTGGAAGAATTTACCACTTATGAACATTCATGTAATCCAGATTCACAGACACACGGGAAGGATTTCTTATTTTTGACAAGTCACGTGATACCCGTTTACAGTGACCTTAAATCACCAAAATATAACTGCATCATTAGGTACTTTATGACAATTAAATTCACAATTATGGTTTTAGAGAATTATTCTTAATCGGACAAAGATATCGAAACATGTATTAAGCGCAGTCGCCAATGCCTTATATATGATCTTTGAGTCTTTAATAAGACCCAAAAACACCCTTATTTAAAAAAAATGGTTTAAACTGAATATAACATCACTCCAAAATTTTTTATAATGTATTTCATTCCCTTAATTAAAAAATGAATTTGGTCATATTGGCATATGTAATGTCTTCAGGGATATCGCTATAGTCAGGCTCCAACTTACAATACAAGAAACTTTAAAAAAATATAAATCGCAATACATGCTTAGGCATATCTAGGTAACGGATGTGCGTGCATATCTGGGCATATTTTAATGGCACTTAAATAAGAAGTTTGCTTTCATAGTCATTTAGTAATCTCGACCCAAGAAGATGAATATCGATTCCCCACCTACAAAACTATGATAGCAGTTCTGTAGTGTACAGCGAGTTAATTGTATATCCTGTACTTTGAATCAGAGGTTAACTCCCATTTACTTGCATTTTACAATATACATGTATATATACATATATATATATGTACGTATATATGTATATATGTATATATATACATACCCATACATATATATATATATATATATATATATATATATATTTATTTATCTATATCCAAATATTGCTTTAAAAACTTCATCCATAATAACTTGTAATTAGCTTGCACGATTTAGATAAAAGAAAAAAAACTGTACTTCCATCCGTACAACAAGGGCATCAGAGCATTCCTTCTAACAGTAATTTCACAGGAAACCCAACTCTCCATGGGTCACTCTGATATACTCGTAAGGAACGACATCCCACCGACACATCAGAGGAACAAAATCATTAGCGTCTGTAACCTCGTCATTATCTTAGCCTAACGAGCCGGTACACACACACATCTTTGTGATCAGAACTGGTAATTATCGGTCAGCACACCTTATCAGTTAGCGTTATTATACTCGAGAGATACAATTAAACGAACGTGTACACACAGACACATACACATTCCTTGCGCAATTAATAAGGGGTGGGGGGGACCAGGAACATTGATGATGTCATTTGCTTTAGGGGCGCCATCAGACATCTGCTGATTTCGAAAGATGTTTAAAAAAAAAAACGTGGGAAAGAGCTGATAAATAATGCAATGACAAATAAACTTGTTCTCTATCAGGACATTTGCATCGCTGTGAGTACCGAAGACAATCACAGAATTCGATTCCAGAGATATGGCTATGTTAGAAAGTAAATCTAGATATAAAATTTGTTCACTTGCGTTTGAAACCACTCACGACAAGTACCACCAAAACGAAATACACATTCAAGTTTAATAAGCGTCTAACAATTTCGGCAGTGTCAGTCATTTACTGACGGAAAGTGTCTCTTTACAGATAATTTTGTCGTTTGTTCAGACCGAGTATAATATAAACCAACATAAATTTTAGAATGGGGTAATGATATACGCAAACTGATATGATTTTAGGTTTTTTTTTTCACGGTTAGGGCAGAATAGAGCCAGTTGTCTGGCTTTAGTGGAAGGCATTAGAAAACTATATAACAGTTTAGCAATGAGAACAGAGATGCAGTAAGTATATACATAATTTACATCAACTTGTGTGATGTCACGGTGCCTGGAATGTCTACTTAGCCAAATTACAGGTTTAAAATGTATTTCTCCGATTTTTTTCAATATATAGACTATACAGAAATATTTATCTTTATCTTGAATCCCTACCTTTCTCCTTCAACCATTTCTTTCACCCTCTGCCTTTTTCTCTCTCTTTATTTTAACAAGCTCTACCGATTCACTCTTGCCACACTTTCAGGTGTAGCATAGTTTGTGGAAACACAACCACGTCACAGTTTTCGTCTTAGTCCCAATCGCAGCTAACATACTTACATACCATTTCCCTTCTGACAATTCAAAACATTTAGATCTTATATCATCTGTGGAAGCTACTCAAAGACACTGAATCAACACACTCCTTCTATAAGTAAAATTAGTTACTATCGGCCAATCAAGTTCTTAGTTTGTTAGAAAATCAAGTATCAATCTCCTCATCATCTTGATGGCTGTCTTCCAAGTACAAAAGAAACTTTCACTAAAGAACGCTTTCCTACAATGTTCTCAGTCTCTTGTTCAATCCATCTTTATATTTCGTCACTCTCCTCTCATTCTGTCAGTGCTTTAACATATTTTGATTTTTCCACATTTACTTCAATATCTTAATCCTCAGCACCTACTATTCTGTATTAATTACTAATATCTGATCAGTCGTCAACATATTCAAATTCCCTTTCCACTTTGCGTTAACTGCGAGACCTTCCACGGGCTCGATTATAACTCATTCTATTTTCTGCAGTCAGGTTGAAACAGGATAGAAGACAAAATTAAAGCCTTTTTAATACCTCTAATTCCATACGGCTCTAACTCTCCCTCTACATATCAACAATTATAACCTAATCCAAATGAAACTAGAAATCTCGGGCTGTATTGTATGAATTCATCATCAAGAGCCTATCCACTTGGTAATTAATATCATAATTAGAATAAAAGTACAATTAATTTGTTTCCATTGCCAACAGCATTTAAAATCCTAATTGCTTCTTTTAAACTCTGCTTCTTCATTCACACTGAAAGGTCTCTTCGACTTCTTTATACAAGACCTCATCTCTCAACCGTGTGTTTATCTCATCCTTCATTCCATACTCATCCTAAAGCTCATCATCCTTTTAAAAAGCTTCAAAAAAAATTCTTTTCACCTTTTTGTTCCACAACGACAGGTTGTGTTAATCTGTCTCCATTTAGGCTTTCAGGCAGTTCCTCGTTGGACGAGTGGATTTCGCGCTCGGCTACCAATCCGGTGGTCTGAAGTTCGATTCTCGGCTCGGCCAACGCGGAACCAGAGGAATTTATTTCTGGGGATAGAAATTCATTTCTCGATATTGTGTGGTTCGGATCTCACAATAAGCTGTACGTCCCGTTGCTAGGTAACCAATTGGTTTCTAGCCACGTAAAAATATCTAATCCTTCGGGCCAGCACTAGGAGAGCTGTTAATCAGCTCAGTGGTCTGGTAAAACTAAGATATACTTGAGGATTTCAAGCAACTTCCTGAGGAATCTCGGTGACGCATGAAGTCTACATTACAGAAACCTCTCCTCACGTTGGGTTATAAACAAAAATGATTCTGCACTGCCATGTCTGTTAACAGTAACAGATTTCAAATGCATGAAAAATAATTAAAATCAAACAGACCTATGAGGCCATTCGGCGCTGAAACGGAAATTGACTATTAAAAGGTTTGAAAGGTGTAACAGGAGTATATATTAGTTTGGCCAGACCGCTGAGCTGATTAACAGGTCTCCTATAGGGCTGGCCCGAAGGATTAGATATTTTTACGTGGCTAGGAACCAACTGATCACCTAGCAACGGGACCTACAGCTTATTGTGGGATCCCAACCACCTTATATCGAGAAATGAATTTCTATCACCAGAAATAAATTCCTCTGATTCCACGTTGGCCGCGCCGAGAATGGAACTATGAATTAATTGTTAAGAGAGGGTGGAAAGTGAGATGGAAGAAAGAGACTATGAACGGAGGTACAGTAAAAGGAATGAAAGGGGTGGCAGCTAGGGAGTCGACAGAATGCTGCAAAGAACCTGAAGGAATGCCTAAAGTGCACCGCATGAGGTGCACTGACAGCACTATCCTCCGAGGGGGGGCATTCATATAAGGGTCGGCCGAACGTCCCAAGAAGGGACCGTAAAGAACTTAGACCACAAAAAACGGAATTAAAACTAATTTGGGGGAGGCTATAAATAATGGCCGACTTTTAGAAATCTGCTGGAAGTAATTATGGAGGAGACATTAATCTAATCTAACTGAGCAGAAAGAAATAATGCAATATTTTGAAATTACGAGGGAACTTGTAGTGAGGTATCTACGTCTCTTGGAAATATATCATTCAAGAGTTAAAATCATGCAGAGGAACATGGCAAAGATTCGCGTGTGCTGATTCATCAAATAAAAAGTGAATCATCAAATAAAAAGTGAATCTGTACCTTTCTAAACCGGGAGACAATTCTATATTCTTAGTATTATATTGCAAGGAAAAGATGCATTCCTGGTACTATGGGGTACAGCACGCTTATAATTATAAGGAGAAAATCACAGGAACCTCCAATAATATCTGTAATGCCACAAATCTCCTTTCTCTTATTGTTTTACTGCTTCTCCCATACAAATACAATTTTCACCATTAGCTGATTTAACAAGAGTCCTTCCTGCCCTCTTGCCCACTTGTAACACCCGTCAACCCACACATCTCACATTTACTTTACGGAGATGAAGAAACATGGGATTGCCGAGTTCGGTGATTTTTGTATTCGTATGTAACCAAGCTATAACATTTTGTTACTGTCCATGACAGGTCAACTGTTTCCTCTAGGAATAGCCCTCACCGTTCTTCTCATTTCTTTATTTTTCCTTTCCAAACGAACAAACCCTTTATATGTAGTCTACTATAGCTGGTTCACTTAAAGGTAGATTTTTGGGTGAGCCCTATGCCTGCAAGACGTTTGTTTGGCGGCCGCTGATTGGCTGGAAGTTGCCTACCTCCCGGTACCAGCCAATCAGCGGCCGCCAAACAAAAGTCTCGTAAGCACAGGGCTTATCCAAGAATCTACCTTAAGTGAACCAGCTATAGTCTGCGATTGAATATTATCTTACTATAATGGGCGTTATGTCTGTCCGTCCGTCTGTCATACAATCACAGCCAAACGGCTGGTCCGATGGGCATAAAACTTGGCAGGATTACAGTGGGGACCTTAAAGATGGTTTATAATAGGGTTTCATCCTACCTTCACCCCACCTCCGATGGGGGTGGGGGTGAGAAGGGATTCCCTGAAACGGAGGTAGTTCTGCCCGTGAAACGGGGCTGGTTATGACCGTAGACTTAGTTACTTTACGAATTTATCATACTTATTAGTTAAAACAACAATAGCGAGTCACTTACATGAAGCAGCAGATGAATATATGTCTTTAGTAAGGAATGGGAAATTGCTAGTTACACGAATTAGTGAAACCACAATGACAACTTAAGTACACAAACTACTCATAACTTATTCAAATTTTCTTTTCTTTTCCCAAAACTGGCATATACTAACTAAAACATCTGAGTTAACAATAAGGGCTACATTGATGTGCGTTAAATTCAAGGTGAAAAGAGATCCAGTGGAAAAAAATTGTCTCCCAGTAATGTTCCTACAATTTAGGATAAAACAGAGAGAGAGAGAGATAACTGGAAAAAATGTCTCCCAATAATGTTTCTACAATTTACGATAAAACAGAGAGAGAGAGAGAGAGAGAGAGAGAGAGAGAGAGAGAGAGAGAGAGAGACTGGAAAAAAACGGGCAAGTTTCGACCGTCCCTTCAGCAGATATAATAATTTTAATGGAATCCTGAGAGCCAAAACAGGTGCTTTTAAACTGCCACATCGAATGATTTCCCTTTTACATCCGGGAATGGACGGAAATAAAACTGTAAATAGCACAACTGCTTACGGCGCTAAATCTTCGCAGAAAGGAATTCAGAGAGGGCCATCGCCATGACTACAAAAAAAATCAATAAAAAAACAAGAAAAACGTTTTCACTTTCTATCACACAGGCTGCCGGCATTTCAGAGTTGAAGGCTACGTTGACGGAAATTATATTCGAGGTTAAATCATATAAAAGATTGGCTTATTTCTGAATAAAAGGACTCTGTTAGCGCTTGATGCAATTTAAGTTTACCATACCAATGAAAAGACGATCTACGACTCTAGACCACCACTTGAATCTTTGCACTCTCTAATTCCCCAACACACTGATGCACATTGAAAGAAATAATACACTCTCACTTAAGACTAAAATCATCTTTTTTCATTCTTAAATCTAACGGTTGTCAAACCACCTGTGTATACTATTGCAGTGCAATTCACGCTCAGCTAAGCAGACACAGTGAAGCTTAGTACAATCTGCTTCCATTTTTGGGAGGGTATAAATGAGGATTCATCGAAATATCCCATTCGGATATCATTCAGTAACCTAACAATGTCACTCGCATGTAACACTCTTAAGATAGCTTGTCTGCGTGTGAATAACGCGAGCGCGCGTACGTGCGCACACATACAAAGAAGATGTGGGTGGTTTAGTCTAAAAGGCTGATGTTTCTTCTAACCCATTAGGGTCGAATCCTTGCGTGGATTATGACTTCTCTCATTCATTCTCGAATTTGAATGACTTTAGTAGGGAAACTAAAATTGATGAGCTCATAGATTTTATCAATGTGACCTGTGGAGTTGTATGTATGTATGAATGTATGTATTTATACATGCATATATATATATATATATATTATTATAATATATATAATGTATTAATATATAATATCTATATATATTATATAATTATATATAATATATATATATAATATACATATAAACACACACACACATATATATATATATATATATATATATATATATATATATATATATATATAATATATATATATAAAGGTGATGCCTTCGTGGCATCACCTTTATTTATACATAGCATCACGTTTTATATATTTCGTTCATATATATATAAATATTACTATATATATATATATATATATATATATATATATATATATATATATATGTATATCGCATACACCATGCCATTTTCTTTATTACAAAATATAAAGTTATAAATTTCCTTTAATATCCAGTCCAATATACTTCCGGAATAAATTGCAACAAAGTGGAATTATAAGTGACAAGAGCTTCGTCACCGGTGGGATTCGAACCGCTGCGAGTTTTCAACGCAACGAAAATACAGGAGCTTTGACTACTGAACCATAAATACATATGAGCACAGGCACATTCACCCTAACATCCGACCTATATTAAAATCACGGTATCCTTCTTCAGGTGTTTAACTATAATCTATAACGACGAAGTAAACAAACAGAAGATTATCTTTTGACCAACAGCCCTTGCAATTCCTCCTCCTCCTCCTCCTCCTCCTCCTCCTCCTCCTCCTCAGTCCTCCTCCCACCAGCAACGTTTCCCGGACGACAAAAGATGCTGAAAGGGAGCCGAAGCCTTCGCGTGAATATATAACCCCTCCTCTCCTCCATTGTTTCAATTTGCTTTGATGTTCGAAGTGCGCAGACACAGTATATCAACTGTTGGAGGAGGCCTCGTTGTGAAGATGGAGTAGGACACTTGCCGCGTCCCAAGGACACTAATGGTTACAATAAAGGCGTGGTGTGGAAGTGCTCGAGAGTCCGGGAGGATCGAAACCTCTAACATGTTACAAATGAAGGATCTATCGTGGACGAAAAGGTTCTCACCAAGAGGTGAATTAATCCCTGCCCCCTCTAACACCACCCCAACACAAGAAGGGAAAGCAGAACGGGCCCCCTCCCCACTTCCTCGCCCTACTCTCACTCCTTATCCTTCTCCTTCAAAACAAATGCTCTTTCCCCTCTCCCCATCCTCCAAAGGACGTGCCAGATTAACACCGACTTTTCTCAAAACTTGGAGAGGCCTTAAGAAAGTTTCAAGAACAAAAACGGAAGGGGGGATAAATGGTACGTACTCGAGTGTTGTCTCAGAGGTGTCTCCCCTCGGGTTAAAGATGCCCTTCTTAGGGACGCCAGACGAGGGAAAATGCACTGGATGCAATCTCAAACTGATGACTGACGACGATGGCTTGAGGGAGGGGGGGGGGGGGTGGATTGGTGGCTGGCTTTGTTGGGGCCGGTGAGGGGTTGGTGTCGTACTTTCAAACTGTGTCACAAGCAGATTGTGAAAAGACGAGGTTTCGGAAAGGAATTCCAGAGAGCAACTGAAATTAAATTCCTTTCGCCACTAGCCACTTCCTGCAACTGATGCTGGAATATTGCCTGTGGAAATTGCAATGTCACGCAGAAAAAAAATCCACCGAACAGCTTTTACCTGTAATCCACAGGTTCATTTTGGTGTACCAAAATCCAGTCCCTCCTGAGGAACATGCACATTTTAAAAGGTCAACAGAGGGGGGAACAAAATCCTCCGGTTGCGAGATGCATCGACAGGATCTGAAAAAAAAAAAAAAAAAAAAAAAAAAAAAAAAAAAAAACTGCTATCTCGGCGGTAAAGAAGTAGCGACTAAAACTTTTTTTTTAACAAAATTTCATATGAACCGCGTTCCTATGAAATTACAAGTTGGAAAATTGTATACAACGTACATATTTTTTGACCTTTGGAATTTACAACAAGTTTCAAGTGTGACAGGAAAACTGCACCAGAAAGTTAAATTAAAACAGGACACAGACTCATCAGAAACCATAACACTCCTGAAATCACCAGTTCTCACAGATAAGATTAATTCTCATACTTTTATCATCAAAATACCAAAGTCGCGCACGAATATGTCATTGCAGCTTAATGCGTATGACATAAATAAACTAATTTCAAAATCTCAAGATTTCGAAAACAAAGAAGGTAGGGAAAGACCCAAATACTCAAATGCAAAGAATCAGTTCATTTTCGATAGAATGAAAACATTCAACTTCCTAGAATCGACAAGGACCATGGTCTAAGAACCATGACAAGGACAATCAGAATCAATGGGACGTATAGAATCATATTTATGACCTGACAGAAGCGAAGTATTGAAATCAGAGCAGCATTCTGACAGAAAAACAATAAAGGATCAGTTCTAATCTGATAGATTGTAAAAGCTTCACAGATCTCAGACTCTCCCAGGACGACTCGGATCAAAATATCTACGAAAATTTTGAACTTAATCAAGATATAGCAGCAGGATTTACTCGATGTGAGTTCTGGCTACCTCATAAAATGGTGCCATATCTACGTAGCGGGAAATAATAATGAAATAAAAAAAAGTAATGAACGGCCATTTGGGAAATGATGAACATCATCACGATGAGCAGCTTTCAGAGGGAGAGAGAGAGAGAGAGAGAGAGAGAATTCCTCTAAGTCAAGGACGTGAAACTACGGCCTAGCCTAGGACATGAATGATAATGTCCAGATTACAGGCCATCTGACATGAGGACAGAACGACGCATTAAAACCAACCAACGAATTAAAAACATGATTGCAATAAATCTAGATTTACGATGCGAAGCGGGAGACCTACATACCAGAATATCTTGAATGATTTGTGCAGCTTTCAAATTCCAACGATATCCCTGGATTTAACTTGACAACGCCACGAACATGAGGAAATAAATGTCTTCTTCTGAGGCAAAATCCTTTTTTTGTCTTGCTTAATGAATGAAGGAAATGTGTCACTGAAGAACAGGAGTTCATTCATTACGATCATTTTCAAATTTCAACTTTATACTTTGAATGTCCTCGTCCAGAGCAGCTTACCTTTCAATATGAATCTTCAGAAAGGGCAGATTTAATAAAATAAATCAAGAGTTCATTTTCGATTAGTAAACCTTTGGGTTTTCGACCTTAAGGGATAAGTGGCGTATCACTATATTCATATGTACGTGTTTCTATACGAAAAAAAAGAAATAAAGGAAAGCGTCGTGGGCGTTATGTATAATTGCTACATCATTAGAACACCGTACGGAGCAAGATCTTTATTAATTCAATAAGAACTTCCTCGTGACGTATAGAAAAGGCGCATGCTTGATTCTTCCGCCACATCAAACATGAATAGCACCAAGGTGATAATGAGGCGAGACAAGTATAAAGGAGCAGGTGAAAAGCCTTAATTACAACTATGAATGACGTTGTTTATAAAGGGAAGCGTATCATATCACAGATTAAAATTTCAATCTAAAATTAGCATAAAATCTTGTGTCGTGGTTTTTGCTCCCTACATTACCAATTGAAAAATTGAAAGGTAATTGAAATTATCGAATTTATCATAAAACCGTCCTAGAAAAAAAAACCACACTAAGCACCCATTAATGTCTAAAAACGTAAAATTCCATTACAAACGCAAGTTAACTCAACTATACGATAAAAATTACTTCTGGATAAGGATTACTGGATGCCGTCAGTCACAATGATAAAATCATTCATACAAAATTATTCATTTTAGATGCCAAATATTATTGAGACAAAGAGGATTTGCCAAAAGTTTTCCAGAGAGAAAAAAAAAATAGAGGAAGACTTGGGAAATTTACCAGCACCACCTGACATCACCCTTTGGCATCAATTTATCGGGTGACTTTTTTCTGGAATCTCAGTTATCAAAGATCATCTATCAGTCAGAATTTCTTTGGCATCTTTTTTCACTTTTATTTTTATCCACTCTATTTCAATGCAATACTATTTTCAGTGTTTATTGATACATAAAATGGTATATAGCTTAAAATTAGTGCAATTATCATACGGAAAATTTTTTCACTAACATGGCAGCGGGATATATGTATTAGTAACTTGTGTGCAGTGCGCGCGCACGACCACACACTATATAATATATATATATATATATATATAAGTATATATATATAGATATATATACTATATATTATACATATTATATATACGTGCACTTACGCAAACACACACACACATATATTTTATATATACACGTGTGTGCGTGCGTGTATGCGCGTATGTATGGCTTTCTTTTAAGTGTTCAAATAGTTGTGATTCCCTCGAGACATCATCATTTACGGCTCCTCGCATCCTGGGGCCCCTCAAAATTTTCTTTCAAATTCTACAGATTTCTCCACTGCTTCTTTCGCTGTCTGTTCTACTGCTCACTCCAACACCCTCTCTCTCTCTCTCTCTCACTCTCTCTCTACTTCTTCGTGCTCCAGTAGCCGTCATTATTTCACGTGAGCAATTTATTCATTCGGAAAGTGCCCTAGGTGACAGGGTGTGGGGGTGGGGGGAGATGAGTCAGCTCCCTCGGACTTTAAATGATCTCAAATGAAAACCAAAATCTTGAGAATAATTGTTTTTTTTTTTGGGGGGGGGGGGGGGCCAGGGGGAGTGGGTCGTAAGGTCTTGAACCCAACGCCCTCTCCTTAAATACTAAGTGTTAGGATATGATCTGCGCAACAATCAGTACAATATAGTCGAAAAACAGGCAAAAAGTATTGTATCTCCTGTCCTTCATCTCAGCCAAAATAAAGAAAACTTAAAAAATAAATTAAACAAAATGCCTGAAATTATCTTTCGTTCGAAAACAATGTTACGGCACGACCTGCACTGGAAGAATTCAGTAACGAAAAGGACAAAAAGGATATCATATTTCCCGCCCTCCATCTCAACCAAAATAAAAAAGAATAAAAAAAGCAGAACAACATTGACGAAATAATCTCGGTGTTATTAGTGAGGCGAAACCTAATAGGACTCTCGATATTCGCGCCCTCGTTATTTCAGTCTCCTTCTCCCTCCTATTCTCTATTCCCCCCTTTCGGCTGTAGTAGTAGCACCTTTCTCCCCCCCCCACCCCCAGGGCTCTTGCGCCTCTCTGGTCAACGCAATCTCTCCGTGAGAGGCTCTCCGGTGAGAGACGGAGAGCGAGGGGCAAGATGTTAGTCGAAACAAGAGGCCCTAGCCATTGTTGTCGGTGGGATGTCGAGAGGGTCTCTCTCTCTCCCTCTCTCTCTCTCTCCCTCTCTCTCTCTCTCTCTTACTCCGTCAGGGCCCCAGAAACGTTGTCACCCGAGAGACCTCCGAAGTGAAGCCTTTAAAAGAGGGAGACAGAAGCCCCAAACACATTTGGAGACTTCTTTTGTTCTCCTGGCGAAGGGAATGGAAGATACTGCGACTTCCTTGCCTAAGCACCAAGTGCTGAATGCTTAGTAGGGGTTTTTCTAAACCTTTTAAATCTCCTAAGCAAACTTCACATACTCGGTGAGGAAAATAGGCATATAAATATATAAACACGTGTATGCATACGTACTGTCATTAAAAGTTGGATACATCCAGGTTAACTATGTTCATACTTGTCTAGCATCTCATTTAAAAGACTCCACGCATGATAATTCATATGTACCAAAATATGAGTTGAATAATCATGCTTGGCCATAGTCAGGTTTTGAATAATTATGTTTGGCCATAGTTAGGTTTTGAATAATTATATTTGGCCATAGCCAGGTTTTGAATAATTATGTTTGGCTATAGTCAGGTTTTGAATAATTAAGTTTGGCCATAGTCAGGGTTTGAATAATTATGTTTGGCCATAGTCAGGTTTGAATAATTATGTTTGGCCAGCCATAGTCCGGTTTTGAATAATTATGTTTGGCCATAGTCAGGCTTCGAATATATTTTTGACCATAGTCAGGTTTTGAATAATTATATTTGGCCATAGTCAGGTTTTGAATAATTATGTTTGACCATAGCCAGGTTTTGAATAATCATGTTTGGCCATAGTCAGGTTTTGAATAATCATGTTTGGCCATAGTAAGGTTTTAAATAATTATGTTTGGCTATATTCAGGTTTTGAATAATCATATTTGGCCATAGTCAGGTTTTAAATAATTATGTTTGACCATAGTCAGGTTTTGAATAATTATGTTTGGCCATTGTCAGGTTTAGAATAATTATGTTTGGCGATAGTCATGTTTTGAATTATCATGTTTGGCCATAGTCTGGTTTTGAATAATTATGTTTGGCCATAGTCAGGTTTTGAAAAATCATGTTTGCCTAGGTTTTCTAGGTGAAACATCAGTTTGGCCATAGATCAGTTTTGAATAATTTTATGTTTCGACCTTAGTCAGGTTTTAATAATTATGTTTGGACATAGTCAGGTCTTTTTGAATACTTATTGTTTGGCCATAGTCAGGTTTTGAATTAATCATGTTTGGCCAATTTGAATAAACTTAGGTTTTTTAATAATTATGTTTGGCCATAGTCAGGTTTTGAATAATTATGTTTGACCATAGTCAGGTTTTGAATATTATGTTTGGGCCATAGTCCAGGTTTTTGAATAATTATGTTTTGGCCATAGTCCAGGTTTTAATATTATGTTTTGGCCGATAGGTTTTCAAATGTTTGAAAATTATGTTTGGCGCATAGTCAGTTTGAAAAAATTTCATGTTTGGACCATAGTCTCAGGTTTTTGAATTTAATTATGTTGACCTTAGTCAGGTTTTAAATATTATTGTTTGGGCCCATAGTCAGGTTTTGAAATAATTATGTTGGCCATTAGTCAGGTTTTTGAATACATTATGTTTGCCATAGTTCAGGTTTTAAATAATTATGTTTGGGCCATAGTCAGGTTTTGAATTATCATGTTTGGCCATAGCAAGTTTTTTTTAACATCATTTATGTTTTGGCCATCAGTCAGCGTTTGACATAATTATGTTTGGCCATAGTCAGTTTTTGAATAATTATGTTTTGACCTTAGTTCAGGTTTTTAAATAATATGTTTGGCCATAGTCTCAGGTTTTGAATAATTTTATGTTGGCCATAGTTCAGTTTTAAATATTATTGTTTGGCCATAGTCAGGTTTTGAATTAATTTATTGTTTTGGGCCATAGTCAGGTTTTTGAATAAATTATGTTTGACCTAGTCCAGTTTTTGAATAATTAGTTTGACCATAGTCAGGTTTTGAATAATTATGTTTGGCCATGCAGGTTTTTTAAAATACTTATTGTTTGAACCATATCAGGTTTTAAATAATTATTTTTGGCCATAGTCGGTTTTAAAATATTAGTTTGGACCATGTCAGGTTTTTGAATAAATTATTTTTGGCCATTGTCACTTTGAATAATTATGTTTGGCCATAGTCATGTTTTGAATGATCATGTTTGGCCATAGTCAGGTTTTGAATAATTATGTTTGGCCATAGTCAGGTTTTGAAAAATCATGTTTGGCCATAGTCAGGTTTTGAATAATTATGTTTGGCCATAGTCAGGTTTTAAATAATTGTGTTTGACCATAGTCAGGTTTTGAATAATTATGTTTGGCCATAGTCAGGTTTTCAATAATTATGTTTGGCCACAGTCAGGTTTTGAATAATTATGTTCGGCCATAGTCCGGTTTTGAATATATGTTTGGCCATAGTCTAGTTTTGAATAATTATTTTGGCCATAGGCAAGTTTTTGAATAATTATTTTGGCCATAGGCAAGTTTTTGAATAATTATGTTCGGCCATGGTTAGGTTTTGAATAATTATGTTTGGCCATAGTCCGGTTTTTAATAATTATGTTTGGCCATAGTCAGGTTTTGAATAATTATGTTTGGCTATAGTCAGGCCATGCAATACTTATGTTTGCCAGTCCATAGTCAGGTTTGAATAATTATGTTTGGCCATAGTCAGGTTTTGAATAATTATGTTTGGCCATAGTCAGGTTTTGAATAATTATGTTTGGCCATAGTCATGTTTTGAATTAATTATGTTGGGCCATAGTCAAGTTCATCAAGCAACTGTGAAATGTCACGTGAGTATTGCCTCAATTACGGAATACAAAATATCCTCGGACATAAAAAGTCACCGGTTTCATTAATGAACAGGATAATCCTTGCTTTTGAAAATACTATACCTGTTTTGTATGTTCGCTGTCGATTTGAAAATACTATACCTGTTTTGTATGTTCGCTGTCGATCAAATTAATAATACAAACGCCCGGTTTTTTTCTGCAACAGTGATATAATTTTCCTCTCCATCAAGGTCTGACAGAGTAGTGAATTACATCTTGATAATATCCTTAATTGGATTGCATGGGCAATGAAAAGTACTAGGCAAGACAAGTAAAATAAAAACAGACTTGTAGAAAAGAAGGGAAAATCAAACTCACTTATTTCAAAGACCCCTGTTGAAGTTAATGCAAATTTAAGATTCAACACATACAGTTACGGAAAAATATTTAAGTGGGGTGTAAGGACAAGAATTTGCAAACAAATATGACTGAAATGTCAACACAACATATTTACAAAATAAAGATGTAATTAACTTCCTGTCAAAATGGATGAACGGCACTGTGTACAATTATTTACTAGGAATACAACTGCCGTGTCCATGTTACCGAGAATATTGTAGTTAAAAGCCATTCCAAATACTGCTGAGAGAGAGAGAGAGAGAGGAGAGACGAGACGAGATGACGAGAGAGAGAGAGAGAGAGAGAGAGAGAGAGAGAGAGAGAGAGAGAGAATAATGATATGTCAACAGCTTACCCACAACAAACGGTTCTATATAAACACTGCAGTTTTTCATATGCAAAAAGCACACAAAAATTTACAAGATGCTTGAATTTACAGTGGATTTTAATGTGACGAGATATCTTCGATCATAATTTTCTTTAACATTATTTCATTCATTATACTCGACCTTCTAAAACAAGAGCAACAAACTTAGTTAACAACTAAACACAGAAAATAAAAAAAGGTACTATTATAAATAAATCGATGATAGCAATAAACATAAAAACGGAAAAGAAAATCTTTCAAAGATGTGGAATTTATCTATAATGGTTATTGACAAAGTTATTGATAATACTGAAAAAAAAAATCAGGTAAAATAGAATTTGCAAGAAATCAATTGTAAAATACCATATTAAGTGTTGGTCCTGATTTAGAGAAGCTCATCGTAGAGATACTAAACTCCAAAAATATGAAAAAAAGCCGCCAATACTAACTGAGTGAATGATAAGTTAAGTTAAGTATATCTTAGTTTTACCAGACCTCTGAGCTTATTAACAGCTCTCCTGGGGATGGCCCGAAGGATTAGATATTTTTACGTGGCTAGGAATCAATTGGTCACCAAGCAACGGGACCTACAGCTTATTGTGGGATCCGAACCACACTATATCGAGAAATGAATTTTTATCACGAGAAGTAAATTCCTCTGATTCCGCGTTGGCGAGCCGGGAATCGAACCTCGGACCACCGGATTGGCAGCCGAGTGCGAAAACCACTCGTCCAGCGAGGAACTGTGAACTATAAGTACAGAGAGTAATGACTGGAACTTTCATATATTAATCTATTTCTAACCCTCTGTCTTTTATAAGGCGAGGAAGTTATATCTATTTTTTTTGGGGGGTGGGGCGATAAAAGAACACAACAATATAAAATAAAATATTATGACAGGATTAAGGTTAGATAAAACACCATACCAAACAAGGTCATTTAAAAAAATAATAATAATAATGTGTGTGTGGGGGGGGGGGGCACACGTAACCCAGCAAACCCAAGGAAACCAACAATAAGGAAGTAAATAACAGTACGAAAATTGCTCATGAAAATAAGCAAATCAGATGACATTTTTTAAAAATATGGAGTTGCCATATGATACATTTTACTTCAACTAATGAAAAACAATCAAGGCAGAGAGAGAGAGAGAGAGAGAGAGAGAGAGAGAGAGAGAGATACGACATCTAATGAAATCTGGCGCAATATCGCGGGCCTCATCGGGGGAGATCACAATATATTCAAGACGATACGATGCCCACCGGTTATCGAGGGAAACGAACCGTCCGAAACAATATAGGAGAAGGCGCTGTGCAGCAAATACGAGGCTCTAGAGAGATAAGTGGGAGAGGTCTCTTGATTAATGACTTTGCTTAGCAAATTGGGCAAAGGAAACAACTATTAAGGAGGGAGAGTAGAGAGAGTAGAGAGAGAGAGAGAGGAAGAACGCATAATAAAGGGTTGAAAAATAATGAATGGATATAACTAAGCTAATTACTCGAATGAAGAAGGGGGAGGGGTGTGGGGGTGGGGGGGGGGGGTGATGAGTGGAGAGGCTGTTCATTCATTTTACCGCGTTCCATATTAAAAAAAAATTCAACGAGAAGCGATTGAGAAATTAGACCAATAAAGAAATACACACTCGCCCATTATCGTTCTTGAGGGAAGATGAACAAAACAGCTTTTTATTTTTTCTGGGAGCAGCATTTCAAAAAAGAAAATATTTCGAAAAATTGGACTTGACGTCTAATTTTTTTCACGGAAAAAAAAAAGGGAGAGTTTGCGGTTTTTTTCATTTATATTTGAGGAAAAATTCAAGAGTTTAAAAGATTTTTAAAAAAGGGAGGGGAGGGGGCGGGAGGGGGGAAGGGAGATTATAAAAGTGCGCATAAAAAAACTCTAAAAAATAATCTAGTCAACGGAAAAATCAGTGATGTATTTTCATTAAGTTTTAAGAGTTAAAAAAGTGCAATTGAGATATTTCTTACTCCTTGAAATAAATGACATGACATTTATAAAAAAGATTCAGCATTTTATTGACCTGGAGGAGAGAGAGAGAGAGAGAGAGAGAGAGAGAGAGAGAGAGAGAGAGAGAGAGAGAGAGAGAGAGATAATAATTTGTCATGCTTGACTTTTGCTAAAATAAAATGAATTAAGAGGTTCCAACGTCGCTCATGCTCAGGTATTGTACTTATTTTAGGTAGATACAATCTTAAATGGCTAGACGATGAGGGATTGCTGATTGGTGACTGTTACGAAAATAACATAATTATCAGAGTCTTCATTTTATTATCATCAATGTTATCATTATTAGTCATAATGCACTTACATTATTACGCGGCAAAATATAAACAATGAACTTACAAATACCGAATGCCCATAAGAGAAAAAACTAACTATCGTGTTTTTCCAAATAGAATGTATAAGAAAATTCTTTAAAATACGAGATAGATTTTTAATTATGAAAATTCCAGAAACAAAATATTTTTCAAAGGTAAAAATCTCATAAATCAGTAGGAAATAACAGTGTTTGTCAAACGGTAAAAATTCCAGTAAATTACCAACAAAAAATGGTGAAAATTCCAGTTCATCAGAAGCAAACACAAAATGTGTAAAGAGAAAAGAATGCAGCCTAAATAATTCTACATTCAACCCAAAATTTTCCATTATGTTCAAAGCTAAGGCAACAAACTATTTGGCATTGCATCTGGTTGCAATTTTGCATCCTGTTTCCATCAGGAGCAAAATTCATATGGAGTTCCAAACTATCCTCTGTTCGATCTTCTAGAAACATCATAAGTGGCAGATGAAGTTGTATGAATCTTCGAAAACAGATTCAAATCCATATTAAGAAAACTTGGCCATAAAGCCTATAGAATGAAATGCACCTCCCCACAGCCCCACAAAAGAAAACTTGCCATAAAGCCTATAGAATGAAATGCACCATCCCCACAGCCCCACAAAAGAAAACTGGCCATAAAGCCTATAGAATGAAATGCACCTCCCCACAGCCCCACAAAAGAAAACTTGGCCATAAAGCCTATAGAATGAAATGCACCTCCCCACAGGCACAAAAGAAAACTTGGCCATAAGCCTATAGAATGAAATGCACCTCCCCACAGCCCCACAAAAGAAAACTTGGCCATAAAGCCTATAGAATGAAATGCACCTCCCCACAGCCCCACAAAAGAAAACTTGGCCATAAAGCCTATAGAATGAAATGCACCTCCCCACAGCCCCACAAAAGAAAACTTGGCCATAAAGCCTATAGAATGAAATGCACCTCCCCACAGCCCCACAAAAGAAACACCAGGAAAAAAACCAGGATGGTCATTTTTAAACCGGAATCACCGACCATTTAGGAGAAATTTCCAAAAGTCTAAGAGAAGCGCTGGTTTAAATATCAACCTAGGAAGACTGGACGAGGTTTTGGATGCTGACAACATATAAAATTAACTTTTGGGCATCTGAGGCAGTTTTATAGAAATAATAGAGGGTATTACGCCTGAAATAGATTCCGAAGTCTCAATAAAATCTAGAAGATTCCTGTTTGACGTAAAAGACTTCAACTATTTTATACAAACAATGGAACGCATATGTTACTGGGTAGTGAAACTGTGATTTGGCATTAAAAAAATAAAATATTACACTTCGGTCAAAAAGACAAATGAGAAACATCTGTCTGTAAGGAAACACGTCAGGAACATTAATATTTCCCATACGTTTCATAACAGCTTCGTTTTCCAGAAAGTTCTCCTCTTCCATATGATTTTCCAAGACGAAAGGCTGTTCAGTACCGACGAGAATGTGTACAATTAACAAACAATACAAAAAAGGTTGGTTAATAAAGTGAATATACAATTAAAGTCATGAAACATCTAAAATGCTGTGAGGAATTATAAGGGGGGGGGGGTGATTTTAGTGAAATATTTAGTACTTAAAACGTTACTGCGCTTTCTAGTAGTTTGTAAATTAAGAAGTCACTGCGCCGTATATTACTTTCCAGTGGCGAAATTCTTCCGCATTGTTGGAATCTGAGTATTTCCATTAAAAAAAAACACACACACACAATAAATAAATATTGCCAGACAGTTTATGTACAAGTAGAAATTACACCAACGAACATTAATGATCAATGACAATTTGCACAAGAAAAGAAACGAGAAAAGTAAAAGTAAGAAATATTATCTACAACTGTAAACTTGAATCCATAGGATGGAAAAAATGTCAGAAAAAAAACAAGCAAAATTACGGACGAGATTAGATATTAGCCCAAGTAATGGGGTAATACGTATATACATGTACACGTACATTCTCTCCGTCCATCCACGTATCTGGCTATGCATACCGTATACACACAAACATACATACATACATACATATATATATATATATACACATATACATATATATATATAGATATATATATATATTATACATATAACATATATACATACATACATATATATATATATAAAATATATATATATATATATAAAATATATATATATATATATATAATATATATAATGTTTGTGTCCAGATGCATTGATGAAGTAGAGAATGTATGTATGTATATACATTAGCCCGTTACTTGAGCAAATATCCAATCTCGTCCGTATTTTGCTTTTTTTTCCCGACATTTTTTCCTCTCTACAATGTTCAAGTTCATCAGTTGTAGTTTATAGTTCATTCTTTTACTTTTCTCGTGCAAATTGTATTTCTTTGCGTCAGCTGTAGTGGCTGGATATGGCAGTTCGGTGACTATATACATATATAACAAACACACACAACACACACACACACACACACACACACACCCACACACATATATATATATATATATATATATATATTATATATATATAGTATATAAAATCGTCGAACCACCATATCCAGCCACTACAGCTGACGCAAAGAAATACCAAATGAATTTAATTGGCAGGAGACCTCTCCTAACGAACGAACAAACAAACAAACAAAAACACTCGCTCTAACACAGCCTCGTTTTTCTCCCATTAAACCACTTAAACGAATGACTTTCGCCATAATGGGGATCTGATCTATAGTGGACGTTCCACCCGGCCCCCTCCCCCCCCCCTCCCCTCACCTCCAGCCAGAGCCATGACTAGGCAGAGACAAGAGGCCGGGAAAGGAGAGAAGACCAGAGATGGATGTCCGGATAAACTCATTATTACGAGTCTTGAAGGACACGTGTGAAAGGCTGACCTTTTTTGCTTTTTTTTTTATCATTCTTCTTGCGCAACTGCGCTACCTTCACTAACCCTCCCACGCATTCATATATTATATATATATATATATATATATATATATATATATATATATATATATGCATTTATATATACTATTCATATATATATATTAATATATATATATATGTATACATTAATAATCTCCATATATATAGAAGAATATTTTATTAGGTACGTTTTCAGTACTACTTCAGAGTACATCTTCAGCCCTGCCTAATTATAAATTGTGACCTTTAATTAACAGTAAAATAACACATTACGACTAAACATTATGATAATAAGTTAATTAAAAAACATTTAAAACAAGCAATAGACTAAAACTTTAAGAAATATGGTAATTCAAATTCTGAAGTAGTATGAAACGTACCTAATAAAATATTCTTCACAATGTTTGGTGGATTGCCTGGACCCTTTTTAATGCTCTCCATCTGCTAGAATAGATTAGATAGATATATATATATATATATATATATATATATATATATTTATTATATATAAATATTATATATATATATATATATATATATATATATATATATATATATATATATATATATATAATATATCCTATTACCAATAATCTGTTTAAAAAAGAAAACATAACTAATCAGTTAGACATGGCTCCGAGAGTTCTTTCATTTTCGTACACTGGTCATAGACTAAATTAGAGTGAAGAACGCCCTTCTGTAGAAAAGGAAGTTCCAGGAATCCACCAAATTTGGATCATGGACTCTATCAGGGGGGCCTACATAAGTCCGCCAACTCGACAATTAAATTTCAAGGTCTATTCTCAAGTATATTCGTTTCGACGGGTCCTTGAATGTTCATCCCAGGACCGATTTGAAAACCAAAATTATAATGAAATCTTGGTCACTGTCATCATGGGAAATGAAACTTAATCGCCATCTGCAGTCCTTAAAAAATTCGTCACTCCACACCAGCATAATTATATGAATAATCGACTAGCCTACATAATTTTCACAGTACAATCAGTACAAGTGATCAAGAGTTGAAGTAATGTCAATCACATCTGTGTTTTTTGTCTTGTCTCTGTTTTACGGGAAAGTAATCACATACAACGCTGTTAGACTGTAGCAGAGACTCTTTTACACACACACACACACACACATATATATATATATATATATATATATATATATATATATATATAAAGGTATAAGCCACGAAGGAAAGTGAAACACTGGAGTAGCTGCAAGATCTTTCGACTCACGTCCTTTACTTAGCAGACTCCAGCGTTTCACTTCCTTCGTGGCTTATACCTTTATTTATGCATTTATCACGTTCCAAACTTTCGTGATTCAGTTATACACACACACACAATATATATATATATATATATATATATATATATATATATATATAATATATATATATATATATGTTGCACAATCTTCTGCTTTATCTTCTGAAATGGAAATCCCAACAATTTTACAGTTACTGGCCCATTTTTTTTGTCATAACCGTAAACAAATGAGGTCTAAGCATTATAGACCCTACATGAACATGAAGCGTATTTCACTCTTCGTTCTTTTTGGACATCAGGACACTCCTACCCGCCAATTCCCATGAAAAAAAAAATACCATCTATCATTTCTGATATTTCATCACGGTACGATTTTCTTACAATGCTGACAAAGATAATGACATTATATCCTAATTACTCTCTTAAAAACTCCGCAGCATTTCATCGTCCTTCAATTAGGCAAGATAATAAGAATAATAATAGTGATAATAATAATGAGATGTTGCAAGAACAGCCACATGAGCCCAGGGCTACTTGAGGCACAAAGGCTGGCCCTAAGACTAATGACCTTACCCTAACAATGCAATTCCTCTTTATTCTACGTCCCTGCGATCAATATTCCCCCCCCCCCCCCCTTTATCTACTTTCTCCAGGATGGTATAAGTTGAATATGTTCTTGCTCGGTATATTAGGAATTTGAAAACAAAATTCAACCTCGTATATAACACTAAGCATGACATAGAAAAGCAAAATGATAAAAATGATGCGAAATACGAATAAATACACAAGTATTTTTTTACTTAGCTACTGTCTCCATCATTCCACCATGGTATTTGATGGTCATTCTTGTTCAATATGATATTAGTTATTTGAATAAATTGTGAACACATGTATAATAGTAAAAATGAAAAAGCAAAACAAAATGTGATGAAAGCGAATAAAAACATGAAGGAATTATGACGCATAGAAAAGTTGAGAGAGAGAGAGAGAGAGAGAGAGAGAGAGAGAGAGAGAGAGAGAGAGAGAGTAACACGTAAAAGGCAAGTTCCAATTCAGCGTCGAAGAAACTGTCAGGAAGTCGGTTCCGCTGAGTGACCCAACCTATACTTAATGTCAGGTCATACAAACAGACGAAATGGTCCACAGCTACTACTTGAACCGTATCCCGGAATGACGAGTTTGTCGAACTGCCTAAAATGAATATTGGCTACCGAGTAAGACAAGACTTTGACGTATCAGTGACAGCATCAACTCCCGGTGACTAGTGTTGCCATATCATAGCGTTTTCACAGATTGGGGATCTATCTTGTCTGCAAGTCAAGATCGATCATAATATTTATAGCCGTTACCTGCATGGAATACAGATCGTTCTTGATCCGTTTACTAAAACTCACATCAATCACATCATGCTACTGAAAATGACCTATAATCGTCTATCAGTAGTTGATAATACATACAGAAGATACATAAATTCAAGGGTACCTATACTCTGTTTTTTTTTCATCTGTCCATCGGCCTGTGGTGTTTTCACATGGTAACACTGCTTCCCGGGCTTTAAATAATTACGCTATGTGTAAATTTTAGGTAAATAAAAGGATATTTGGGTGTACATTTGCAACTGAAAAGCGTTTTAATAGTTTACTGTATGCGAATTACACCGTTAATATTCGAAATAGGATATTGTTATTATTGTTGAATGTGTGAATATCTAAAGCCCCGGACGCAGTGTTACCATACACAAACACCACAGGCTGCTGGACAGATGGAAAAAACCGAGTATAGGTTATTATGTAACATCTGCAAATAAATTCGTTGGATTGCAAATACTTAAAAAACTAAATAGCATTATTTTTACATTGCTAGCATTGAAAAATTAAAAAATTATTATTAAGAAAATAAGACCCCACACATGTGCATAACTTAAAGCTTTATCTGTATTCCTTGGGATTAAAGCAACGAGACACACCGAATCTGTCGTAAACATAAATTCATGCAAACAGGCATATCTGTTACGGAGAAATCTGCTGCAACATGGTTAAGCCTTCTGGAACAGCTGCATAATATGTGTGTGTGTGTGCGTGTGCGATAAGACTTTGCATACACAATTAACAGGATACATTCTTAAGTGGGTGCAAATACGCGGATATATTGTAATTCTTTAAAAAAAATATTTATCTATCATATTAGTTATCATGACTATGCGTAAACCTGGAAGAGGAACCGTTCGTTAAAATATCTTTTCAAGCAGTTGGTCTAACATTTTATAGCAATTTCTTAATTGTATACACAAATAACGTACACGTCTGAGGCATTTCTTTGGCTCAGGTGTGCAAAAGTACATACTGAATTCTTACTGGAATTTTACTGAACGATGGTTTTTTTTCATTTTTAAATCGCCAGTAAGTTAACAGAACACTGCTGATACTTAATTTTGTCTATAGATATTACACTTATTTACCTATTTTTTCACCTCTTATTCCCATGATCATATTCCTGGCCTGTTCATTCTCTGCCAAAAATTCTTTCTGCTCTTTTCCTGTGAGCACTTGCTAGCATTTATTCATTACTATTGTTTTTAGTCCAACTGCTCGTTAATGACCTAGGGATTCCTGGATATAAGTACTTTCGTTATCAACATAATTCTTTAATATTTCATATCGACGATGAACAATAAACGTATAACGTTAAACAGGACTTGATTCAAACCGTCAATATCGTTTCAAAGCTGGAGGATGAACTTGTACGGTGCATGCGAATAATCTTTCACAATCCATCACTTTTGCTTAATTGTTGAAAGCATACTGGACATGAAAATGATCTTGGATATGAGCACTGATGTAATTGTGTCCATTCATGCATCCAAAATGGAAGGTGTTTCTAGTTAAATTAAACCAGACTGTAAATAAATAACTGCTTTTGGGTGATATGCTTTTGTGGCTGTGTAATAAATTCACTTCCATCGTATTATACGGAATGCGTACCCTCAAGGAGAGAGAGAGAGAGAGAGAGAGAGAGAGAGAGAGAATAAAAGTAACAGGCATCTTATTACACGCAACCAAGAAGACAGACGAAGCATTTTTGTTTCTTCTCATATCGAAGGTCTCGTCGAGTAAGAAACGATCACTGAAAGTGTAAACTGCAGGTTATGGGGTGCTACGCCTATCGATATAGCGATAAACATTAGTCTAAATAAGGAACACAGAAGCAGGACAGAACCTTAAAATTTGCAAAAATATTTCTCCAGTGACTCATCCATTCTCCGAGGCCCAGCAGCACCGACCCTGCAATAGACAATTAGAAAGTAGCAGCATGACTCGGCCGATCTCAGACCAAAAGGGGCCCTAGATAACGACAATTAGGAGGCATTATCTTATTACATTAATGATCGAAGGTTCCAAGACCACAAATGATATGGACGAGCCGGAATTTCGAAGCAGTAGTTAGAAGGGACCGGTTCTCCACTCGGGGAAATATTGCTGGTTACAGATGCTAATGTTTGTGTTATGTAAAATTTTATATTTCCACTAACCTATAATATATTGCCGGTTACAAATAATAATGTTAGCGTTAAGTTAAATTATAGCAGATGCACAATAACCTTCTGGTGTGTGTTTTGCATCAGGGAATTACTTACTCGTAAGAGGTAAAATGCAAGCCACCATTATCAAGAACAATTTTGGAACAAGGGTAATATCTATGAGAAAAATTCCCTGTGGAGCCATGAGCGGTAATATCACTACCTAACGTTTGTAAAATTATAATTAGCTAAGCTTTTAAGTTTTATTTCCATTACCTACAATCTGTGATAATGCAACTGCTTTAGGGAACACGTGCCCTAGTAATAATGTCCACCTTAAGACATAATCATTGCATTTGTACATCTCATGGTTTTATGGTCATGCAACTATTATCATGCGCGAGTTCTTTGCATATGTGCGACAAAATTTACCGCATAAGATTTCTTCTTTTCGTATGTATAACGAAAAAGTAAACGTATTTGAGAATATCTTATCCACAACTACTAATAAGGTTTACTGCTCTCTCTCTCTCTCTCTCTCTCTCTCTCTCTCTCTCTATTCATTTATTAAGCTATTTAAAACAAATTTTCTTGAGAGCTCACAAAACCCACTGCTTAATCTAACAAGTCCGATAAATTAGGCATTTGTTCAAATTAATCTCGGAATAAAACTCCTATAAAATTTCAGAGAATTGCAATCACAACTATAATAACTAATACATGAATATTACACGAAGAAACAGTAAAAAACTAAAATAAAATGAAATAAAAAATAATAGGAATAAAATAAGTGGTGACACTACTTAATTATTCGAACTACTGTGCTATTTAATCTTAATATAATGGGCGTTATTCTGTCCGTCCGTCTGTCATTCAATAACGGCCAAACGGCTGGTCCGATGGGCATGAAACTTGGCAGGGTTATAGTGGGGACCCCTAAGATGACTTATAATGGGGTTTCATCCTACTTCCCCCCAACCCCTCCCCTCCGTAACCGAAAATTCAAGCAAAACGCTACCCTGCACAGCAATCGTCGAAGCGACTCCTGGCGTTTAATCGGACAATCTTACTATATTGGGCGTTATGTCTGCTAGTATTTAGAATTTCATATCGAAAAATTCTTTGGTATATTACCGACAAATCCAGGACCTTCCTTCTACAGACCTTTGATGGTAAACACAGACCGATTTCCGCAAACACAACGACGCGGTGATGCTTCCAGAATCCCACGATGTAATCAGTTTCATTCCCGAATGAGGCGGGCTTCTAAGTCAAGGTCAAAAGGCAATGTAATTGGTCCCTGACAGCTACAACAGGGCAGCGTCGGTGATAATATTACCTCATATCTGGGGCCGCGAATCAAAACCTAGGCGAACGGCAAAGGCTTTCAATCAAGGCAGCCAATACTGACGACTTGAATTTGGAAGAGCAATTATATGAATGACTTTTAATAGCACTGAATCAAAGCGTATTCGATTGGCGCTTGACTCTCTTTCCTATAATAAGCAGAACTGAAACGGGAACTTGAATAATAATAATAATAATAATAATAATAATAATAATAATAATATATTGGGGGAATTATAGGTTATTGAGTAAAGAGCCGTTAGGCGGTAATGAATATTGAGCGGTATCCGCTATCAGGGCCGTAATTCTGATTCCCCGGAGAGGAACTTAATATAAACATATATTGGTTATTGCGGCTGCTACGCAACGTCACGGTCTGAACATCAAAGTCGCGTGTATTGAGGACATTTATTAATAAATTTCTATACAAGGACATAGTGAGGAAACAAAGCCAAAATATATATCCTTTCGTCGTGGTGGAAGAAAAAAAATAATAAGTACTTCAAGCAGTGGAGGACTGGACATGAAGCAAACTAGGGTTCTCTCTCTCTCTCTCTCTCTCTCTCTCTCTCTCTCTCTCTCTCTCTCTCTCTCTCCATGTCATTTTCTCTCTTTCTCACTCATTTTTATTCATTCATTGTCAAGTGTAGATGCCAGAAGTCTCTCTCTCTCTCTCTCTCTCTCTCTCTCTCTCTCTCTCTCTCTCTCTCTCTCTCCTTTTTTAACTGCCTTGTGTACCCCTCGGAAAGCAATATTAAACAAAAGAGATTAAAAAAAATGTTTAAAATGTTCTCTAGTAGAGAGCACTTTCCAGCGGCGTGTTTTAAGAACTTTTTTTTTTTTTTTTTTCTTTTTGGAGCCGGCATGAATTTCCACTCAAAATACTTTGTGTTTCAAGGAGTCCTTCTCCCTGGCATAATAACGCGAGAAAATGGCCCTTAGACACAAACTTAACCACGCGCGCGTGTGTGTGTGAGTGTGTGCGTGTGTGCTTGCTTTCGGAACGAGTGTTTGTGTGTGCAATTGCAACATTTCAACATAACTCGGTTCTCCAGTCTCTTGAGAGAAAATGACAAGCCGGAAGACTTTTTCATTTCAGTGTAAGTTCACGAGTGTATGCGCCCGACACGCGCACACACACACACACACACACACACACACACACACACATATATATATATATATATATATATATATATACATATATATATAATATATATATTATATATATATATATATATATATGCTGAAGTAATAAAAGTCCACACTTATGTAAGATGTGTATTAAAAAATTCTTAAAAGACGGTGGAGAGAGAGAGAGAGAGAGAGAGAGAGAGAGAGAGAGAGAGAGAGAGGCGGCGCAGAACGGGTTGTAGGAAAGAAGTCGTTACAAGGATTACAAATGCATATATACACCTGGTCAAAAAGTAATTAGTAGTCACGTAATAAAATATATATATGTATATATATATATATATAGACATATATATATATAAATCTATATATATATATATCTAATATATATATAGATAATATAATATATATTAATTAATCTATATATTCCATACAATAGGTTGCTTCCGACAAAAAACAGGTAAAGAGAAGACGAAGCATTGCAGTCTACATGTTCACTGAGATTCAAGTTTGTACTCCCCTTCATAAAATACAACCGCGCCAAAACGTCTACTTAGTCTTTGTAAACGTTCCTTGAAAATCATATCAGCTGAAGTTACAAAATCCTCGACAAAAACCAGAGATATAAAAAGGAATTTCCAACCCTGTAAATACGACAATGAGAATCGGCAACTCTTACGACGTTGTATTTATGGCTGTGACAAAAAAACAGCTTTATTAACGAATTACGATGTCAGCTAATAAGCGATTGCTGACGCTATCGGTTCCTTATCAGGGATGCACATGATGTCAGGTAACCGAGCTGAATATATGTTTTATTCCTCGTGATGGTAAGATGCCGCCTTTTCTGGGGGGGAGTGGGGGGGGGGGGGTGGGGGGGGGGGGGGGGCGGCTGAGGGGGACGGAAGGTAGACGTCAGTTACCTGAGCAAATCGTATTAATGATATTTATGATATGCTGATGTTACCTGCCAGAGAACACTGTATCTAAGTATTGGGGCACTGTGGCATTTACATATGAAGACCACAAAAAGTTATCTTCAGTAACGCACAACCTCTAATGAAGAATGCACGTTAAAATACTAGTTGCATAGACATTCTACCGAGTGACGTCATCATGGAAAGTAGAATCGGCTAATTACCGAATTAGAATTTCAGATTGAAATTCATTTTACTCAAGCAACAGAGCAAATATATACAGTACATTTCGTTTTACAAGCGTATGGCAGAATGGTCCTAATAAACGATCTATTAACGCGAATGTCGTATACCAGCGAACCAGGCTATGGTTATCAATAATGCAAATCGTGCGCCAATGTAAGGTGTGTTACCACTTGCATTTGAGAGCACAGTGCCTTATGAGGAAGTCAGGCAATGTCCACACTTCCTTTCTTTTCACAGTACCTGGCTGCTACAGTGCAAAGCTGGGCGTCCACAGCCAAACGAGCAAATATTTATAAGATCTTGTCCCGCCAGCAATGGCGACAAACAATATAATACATATTTTTTTTATTAAAGTCAAATTGCATAGAATATAATGTTACGCTTTCTAACAAATCACGATATTTCGTAATAACATCACAAGATTAACGGAAAATTGACAGAAAGGTGTTCAATGGATGAAATGGACGGATGTCATTTACGAATTTCCTTAAGCAGTATACAAGATTTGTGAATACAAAATAATAACGTCTTTCCCGAAAGAAGCTCAAATAAAAGATAAGTGTGTCCTTTTGGCTACAAAGGTCAGTGGAAAATAATATGGAATATCATATAAAAGAAGGATAAGTAGTTAAAAGCCTGATGACAAAATTTTGATAAAAACAATAAATCTCGAAGTGGTGCTCTTGCACTACTAAAGCAGAGGCTGCCTTTGTCAAACGACAGAAAGATATTGTTTCTGCTGCATCATAAGTTTCATTCCTTAACCGAAATGAAAGAGGCTAATTTTGTGTCGTAAATGTGATCAAAGTATCACAAGAGGACGCCCGCAGCGGAAACAGAGCCTGGAATGGGTATGACCTTTTCAAAATATATTAAGTGGATTCGTTTCCTTCAAAACCTAAGGGTTAAGCTGAATATGGAAGCCACTTATTGTTTATAATCCTGTTATTTAATGGCATGTGATTTTATTACTTTTTGTATTAAATTTCACTTCACTCTTAGTAGGACACAAATCCTACTGAAATTCTTGCGAGCCTCACTGAAACCGTAATGTTACTTTCTTCTCTAAATTAATGTCACACGACTAACTAGACAACAGTTGTCTTTTCAGTGCCATCAGTTCTTGCTAAGTGACATTTATCTTTTGATTAAGATTCATATGCACAATATCTAGCTCCTGTTATGTTTTATAAACCACTCAAACAAACTTTTTTTCCAAGATGTAGGCTTGTCCCTTTTGTACACAGTTAGCCATTCATAATGATTATTGCGACGGTTAACAATTTTCCATGTTGACTAGCCATGTTTGCCATGCTCTCTGTGCTATAAGAATGTGAAGACCTCAATACATTCTTAGACATTTATAGTTCATCAAATAATTAGAGAAATCAGCCGTATTCTCTCTGTGATAAGTGATTATTTCCGTCACTTTCTGTACCATATAAACGACAATAACAAAATAAACGACAAAATTAAAAGCCGGACATCCCCTCGTCGTCACAATTTCATCAATTTATACCCCAATATCAGAACTGAGGTTGAGGCAGGGTTTGGGGTGGTGGTTTTGGCTTATTATCCCTACCAGTCTAATCACATTCATCAGGTGGACCAGCTAACAATCCATCTGACCTTTAGCGAAAACTATGGAATGAGGAGCGGTTTCGTTCTCGACCGAGATACTATGCCTAATCAGCGGCGAAAAGAGGGGAACCTACGTTTGTCAAGCATCAGTCCTTAGCGACGAAGTTATTTGTTCCTTTCCGATCGAATTTTTTTGCAATGGGAACCCAAAGCAACGTAAATGCTAACAGCTACAGAAATCCAATAAAGGTGATGGTGGATTAGAGCCACAAAACACTGAATTCTGAGTAAATCAAAGCAACAAAACACCGAATACTAAATCAGTGATTCTGAAGTTGTTATTCGACATGCGAACATGAGCAGCCTCTAATTACTGAATAACTAAAATATCTTTAACTAAAAAAGTTCTAGCTTTCTTGCTAGATTCAAACACCCTTTAGTTTTTCGACTAGCGAAAAAAGTTATATTTTTATGAAAAGTTAAGAAAATTAAAATATACATAGGATGCCTGAGAGCTCAGATCAACCGGGCTATATCCAGCGCAAGGTCACGTTGCTTTCCTGCCTTTTAGTCAAATGATCGCTTACTGTACAGGTCACGAAGACATTGGGAGTATGTGAAAAGGAAGGCGGTCTATCCAATACTACTCAATTGTCCATTTTTTAGTTTATTAAAAAAAAAAACGTAAAATGGGATGCTTGTTGAGGCAGAATCTCCCTACGAATTCCTCACACCCTTCTCTCACTATTCACGCAGACTCTACTGAGCACACTTGTAACCAAGTATAGTTTTTCTGAACTATCACAAAAGATCAGTTTAACAACACAGTTTATACTAAAAATATCAATATGCCACAACATTACGCAGGAACCTCTTGCATGTAATTCTGGAGATGGATAACGTTCGACAATGTTCCTGAAATCTAGCTTCATGTCTTCATCACAGAGCACGATGATAAAATACATGCTTAACCAAATAAATATCATGAACTGAGAGAGTTGTGTTGATGTTACGGTAAGTGATTCTCTTAAAGGATTCTGAATTCAACTCTTGCATTTATTAGTCCATGGAGATGTGTTTGGGTGCTATGCTTTTCATTTAATACGGTGTTAATCACTAACATTAGAGGGACATCTTGCATCACAGACCGCACTAGTACATTGTATTGAAGGACTTTCTTTGCCTACTCGGAATTAAGTCCTAATTTACTTTAACATAAATCGTTACAAGTAGTTTTCCGAACACCAAGTAGCAGTTTCAGTGCCCAATTATACAGTTTTATTATTGGACTCAGGTCGGCGTTTGGCCAAGACTCACACCAGGGTTGCCGTTTTGAGGAATTTCGTCTACTAGTGTGGCTTTCTGGTGACATCTGGCAACCCTCCGTGGCTTTTCCGACCACAGAACACGGCGCTGAGGAATAAAATTCTTCACTTTGCCCTTTTATGTTTTATTATGAAAATAAAGGTTATAATACATATCCTGCTCATTTATAGAAATGAATTTTATTGAAATCCTTTATTTTTCTTCGTCAAAAATACTTTATGTTAAGCTAGTGACGTGTAGTTTTTGTTTACGTCACGAAAAATAATTCTACATCGGAAAATACTCATTCTAACTAATAAATCATAAATAACGTAAAAATAAAATCACAAGAACTGCTGATAGTAACACTGCTAAAGGCCAATATTGTGAAGAAAAAACGGCATCGCTGACTCACACCCATACAGAACGACAGACATTGAAGCACCATCAAAGACTCTATTCTTGACAACAAATGGGACGTCATTGTTTTTACTTAGAAATGAAACAAATTTATTGACTGTCACCCTGGACTGGGCATGAGCCATAACCGAGGACGACGTGGAAGAACCATCAGCAGTCAAAATTGAACCCAAATATGTGTACTGAGTTCACAGCTCCACTAAGAGATCTTCAACCTGGATTGTGTCCAGATCCTGCTCCGTCCGGTTGATAACAATAAAACTTAAGTTTTATCTGCATTAATCTTCATACCATAATTATTACAATAATTGTTTCCTTAAAGCTACTTTATTTACAATGCTTATTCTGCTTGTGGCAAGAAGGACTACTATATCATCCATCGAAACTAGCAAAAAAAGTTAAGTATATCTTAGTTTTACCAGGCCACTGAGCTGATTAACATTTCTCCTAGGCTGGCCCGAAGGATTAGATAATTTTTACGTGGCTAGGAACAAATTGGTTACATAGCAACGGGACCTACAGCTTATTGTGGGATCCGAACCACATTATATCGAGAAATGAATTTCCAATCTCCTGACAAAAATTCTTCTGATTCTACGTTGGCAGAGCTGGGAATCGAACTCGCGACTACCGTAAC
>NC_087201.1:157360818-157373318 GCF_015104395.2 Macrobrachium nipponense | reverse complement strand
ATGCATATAGCTTTCTTTCTCTGTCTCCATAATTTATTGATTCAAATTTATCAGAGTTAAATACCATCCTATTTACCTCTGCCCAATCATATACTTTGTTAAGGTCTCTTTGTAGAGCGTTCCTATCTTCATCACAAGTAATTTTCTCTACTTATTCTTGTGTCATCTGCGAAACTACTCACTACCGAATCCTTAAACATTATTGTCTATGTTCTTCAATCATAATAACAACAGTATTGCAGCTAACACCGTACCTTGCGGCACACCGGATATTACCTTGGCTTCATCCGATTTCTCGTCGTTTGCAATAACTATCTGTTTTCTGTTTGTGTAAAAATTCTTTTAACCATTTTCCTACTTTATCCACGATATTGTGTTTTCTAATTTTCTTCGCTAATATATTATGGTCTACTTTATCAAAAGCTTTTGCAAAGTCTAAATAAACCACATCTGTTTCATTTCCGCTTTTCATATTTTTGAATATGTTTTCACGGTGGACTAACAGTTGGGTTTGTGTACTTTTTCCGGGTACGAAACCATGTTGTCCTTTATTAAACAAATTATTTTTTATTAAATGTTTCATAATATTTTTCTTCATTACCCTTTCATACACTTCATTATATGTGATGTTGTTAGACTCCCACAGGCCTATAATTACTTGCCTCTAGTCTTGATCCACTTTTTGAAAGTATGGGGTAATATACGCTAATTTGTGCTCATCATATATCTTGCCTGTATCTACACTTTGTCTTAATAATATTGCAAGTGGCTTTGCGATAGAATGAACTACTTTCTTTAACAAAATAGCAGGAATTCCATCAGGCCCTGCAGCAGCTCCATTTTTAATTTCATTAATAGCCTGCACAATATCAGCTTCATTATATCTATGTCAGCTAAATATTCACTATTTTACATCCCCTATTACTTCTATATCATTATCTTCATTATCTATTCTAGGGGTGAATTCTCTCTTATATCGTTCTGCCGTATGTTGCAATTTCCTTTTTTTTCATTCGTTAATCTCCCTTCAATTCTCAGAGGGCCTATTTCTATTCTTCTTTTATTCATCTTCTTCGCATATGAGTATAATAGTTTTGGGTTTTGCTTGATATTTAATAGGGTTTTTTCTTCCAAGTCCCGTTTTTCATTTTCTTTTGATTGTATAATCTTTTTTTCTGCATTTTCTATCTTACTTTTTAGTTCTATAACTTTCCATGCATTTTTTTCTTTTGCAAGACCTTTTTTCCACTTTCTGATTTTCTGGAACAAGATTCTTCTGTCTCTTGGTATGCATGAATGATGTTTTCTTTTCTTCTTCGGTATATATTTTTCCACTATTATCTCCAATATTTTATATAATATCTCCGTATTTACCCTTATTGTCATCACTTACGAAAATGTTTATCCCAATCTTTGTTTAATTCTTCATTAATTTCTGACCATTTTATATTTTTACTGTAGAAGTTGTATTTTCCATATCCTTCCCACTTTTTCATTTCTTGCTTATCTCTATTTTCACTTGCTTTGGAATGAAACTGTTAATTCTATGACATTATGGTCTGAAATACTCGCATTATAAACTATTATTTCTTTAACATAATTCATCTCGTTCACAAATACTAGGTCTAAAGTATTTTCCTTTCTTGTTGGCAGGTGATTTATTTGTTGAATGTTTGTATTCTAGTAGCAGATCTAATAGCTTTTCAAATTGCCTCTTATCTTCTGCACTACTATTACTCTCTTTTTTATATGTATAAGTACAACCACAATCTCCTATTCGTTCTTTCCATTCTACGAAAGGAAAGTTGAAGTCACCAGATAGGAGAATAGTCCAGTCCTTGTGATTTCTACATATATCATCCAATTTTTCAATTATTAAGTCAAACTCTTTAGTATTAGGAGGTCTTTATATATTTACTATGTTCATCAATTTTTCAGATTCAAATTCTACCGCTATTAGTTCACATTCTGAGTTACTATATTTCTCATATATTTTTCCTTGTTTTTTGTCTTTCCCATATATTGCGGTTCCCCCTTGATTCCTATTTTTTCTATCTGATCTATAAGTTTGGAACCCTTTTGTTTGATCATCATTCCCAGTCTCTTGGGAATACCAGTTTCACTTATATTCATTATATCTATTTTTCTTTTCATTTTGGGTTAGTTCTTCTAAGTACTCTATTTTTCTTTTTGAGTTACTCGTAACTAAACCCTGCGCATTCATCACTATGATGGTTTGCGTGTTTTCTCCTTCATTTAATACTGATAATAATAGGATTTTGCCCATGTCTCTTTCCTGTTCTGGTATGTTGTTCTTTTTTTCATTTCCAGAAATTCTGACATTAAAAAATCCAACTTTTCCATAATATTTGATCTTCCTTCATCATAATTATTCATTTTGTGTCTGAATCTGCAATTTTCTCCGTTTCTGCAATATCCTCTTGCATAATAAATACAGTTATTATCTCTTGAGTAGAATTTCGGAGCTGATGCTTTGAAATTCTTTGCTGACACCTCTGCATATCTCATTGGTGTTTGCTTTTCTCTTTTACCTGAATATTCTTGATTTCTCTCTTTATTTGTTTCTTTCTTATTTTGGATTTTATTACTTGGTTGGTTATTTATTTGATTATGATTCATGGCTACAGGGTGCATATATTTGCATTTTTTGTCGAACTTACATCCTTTTCCTTCTTTTAGGTTTTTACATATTTTTGGATGCAGATCTCTGCAATCATCCCCATATCCATCTAAGTATGCACATTTACCATATATTTCATAGTTGTTGACATATCTTAGGATGTTTTTTGGTAGTAAACATCTTTCTCCAAATCTGCAATTCCCTCTTTTCAAAAGGTTGCAGATTTTGTGTCTTTCTTCTTTCTATTTTTTCCTCTTCCCGTCATTGTATAGATCTGGTAGAGCCTCTTCGGGATTTTGCTTTTCTGTTGTCATATCGTAATTATTTCTTCGTAGGTATGCTGCTTTATTGCCTCATATGTAGTATCAATGAGTATCTCTGCATCATACTTTTATCTTGTTCTTTGTTTTCCTTATTTTGTTTTCTGTCATTTCATTTTTGTTTACTTCTCTTCCGAGAGAGAGAAGAGAGAGAGAGAGAGAGAGAGAGAGCCCTCACGGCTAAACTAAAGACGATAAGCATTCATAAAAACGTTCTATATTAAAAACGCATGAAATAAATCATAAAACATTATTGCCATCAAAGCTTGATTTCAATCCATAACTTTAATTTTAATTAAGAGCTAAGACGAAAAAAAATGCACTTCTTTGTCGTATTCGAGCTATTATTTCTTAAAGAATAAATTTCTAATAATTGAATTAACATTACATTGACCCTTAGTCGTATGTACAAGAAGATTGCAAACTGCCATTATTTATCATTAAGCATTTGATGATATTTGAAAGACGTCTTACAAAATGCATTAAGTCGGAAGGAAATAATAATAATAATAATAATAATGAATAATAATAATAATAATAATAATAATAATAATAATAATAATACTTTATTAAAAGTAATGGCCACTAAAGCAGCGTTACACTTGTAGAGATTCTTCTGTCTATTTTTCGAATAGCGGCTTTTTCAGTGCTACTTAAAACAGGCTACTAGCGCGCCTATAGAGGTCAGGATCAAATACATGGTCAAAATAGGTGTATATATTTAAATTTTACAGATAAACTATGATATCATAGTCTTCAAAGCCATTAACGATTTTCCCTCTCTCTCTCTCTCTCTCTCTCTCTCTCTCTCTCTCTCTCTCTCTCTTTAAGGCGAGCTTTCGTCTGGAGCTGCCAGACATCCTCTAGGCTGAGAAGCTGAGGTGGACTGCTTTTGGTGTGGTGTCCGGCCTCCTTATATTTTGGGTCGGCAGCTTGAGAGAGGGTCTGCTTCCTAAGTACAATAATAATAATAATAATAATAATAATTGTTGGGAAAAAACTCTCTACCCGTGTCAACAATCTTTAGTGACTGTTTATTCATTTTTAAATTCACCTCCGTGCATGTTATGCCTAATCATTCATTACTGAAGATGGACCCAGGGAAGGGTTCGAAAGCTTTGTAAAGGGTTTTTAAATTATACACGAACTCGCAACATTTTTCTTTATTATTGTGGACCTCTTAGAACAAAATAATAATAATAATAATAATAATAATAATAATAATAATAATAATAATAATAATAGATACTAGTTCATTTAAGGGGTAAACACATCAAAACTAACCTTTCATAACATTAGCAGACTTATGATCTCTCAAGGGCTATAGAGATAATGGGATAAGTGCCTTGGAGTGACACAATAAAGGAAAGGTTGGTGCTCTCCTCAAGGCAGTCTCCTTTCTCCTAAAATTTCTAATGATACTTAGTAATTTAGTTTAGTTTAGTTTTAATTTATGTCACATTAATACAATTTAATTCGAGCTTATGTGAGGGGACGTATATGTTTCTCACCCAATGACGCATTTTTCTGGAAGAACCTGAACTTGAGTCTTGACAGAATAAGCTTAGTCAAGATTATTCTGTCGATTTAACTGCGTTGTTCTTACCTCTTATTATGAACGTACTGCAGGTTGGCATAACTTTCAGGGAAAATGTAGGAAATGACTCCAGAGTTTACAACCACTACTAGCAAATCCGTAGAAGGAATGAAGAAATCATACTAAAGTAGATGACTCCCGAAAGTTAAGTATATCCTAGTTTAACCAGACCACTGAGCTGATTAACAGCTCTCCTAGGGCTGCTGGCCCGAAGGATCAGATATTTTTCCGTGGCCAGGTACCAATTGGGTACTTAGTAACGGGATTTACAGCTAAATGTGGGATGATCCGAACCACATCGAAAAATTAATTTCCATTACCAGAAATGAATTCCTCTGATTCCACGTTTGGAAAGCGGGGAATCGAACCAGGACCCTGAGATCGGTATTCGAGCACGTAACCTACTCGTCTGACGAGAACTCTCGGAAGTGAACTCAAGAACGAATATATATACATATACATATATATATATATATATATATATAGAGAGAGAGAGAGAGAGAGAGAGAGAGAGAGAGAGAAGAAAACTTTATGATGTAATAAGAATAAGGAATAAAATAAAGGCAATTTCACTAGATGCTTTAAAATAAAGTTATTTAGAGAAATAGAAAAGATAATTTAAGCAATACCGACGGCCAAAGAACATAAAAAATAGAATCAACATAAACAACAGCAAAAGAAAAATGATTATTTCTATCGACGACAAATTAAAAAGAAGCCAACTATAGCAGCTATCGATCAAACGTCGTCAACTGTAAGAGTTCGCTCAATCTCGGGATAAAACCTCTTAAACGAGCAACAATAATGTGACGGAAGATACTCACAAATCACAATCAATGATTTATTATCACTTATCCATAATAACATTTCTTAGTATTTCGAATTATGCTATTGTTATAAAAGCCCTTTTTAGGCATAAGAAAGTGTGGTTTCTCTTGTTTTCCCTCGAATGTGTGTGTGTATTTGTGTGTGTGTGTGAGAGAGAGAGGAGAGAGAGAGAGAGAGAGAGAGAGAGAGAGAGAGAAAGTATATCTTAGTTTTACCAGACCACTGAGCTGGTGAACAACTCTCCTAGGGCTGGCCCGAAGGATTAGATATTTTACGTGGCTGGGAACCAATTGGTCACCTAGCAACGGGACCTACAGCTCATTGTGTGATCCGAACCATAATATATCGAGAAATGAATTTCTATCACCAGAAATACATTCCTCTGATTCCGCGTTGGCAGAGCCGGGAATGGAACTTCGTACCACCGGATTGGCAGCCGAGAGCGAAAACCACTCGTCCAGCGAGGAACTATAGAGAGAGAGAGAGAGAGAGAGAGGCTAGGAAGATGCAACGTATTTCTGAAGGAGGCAACGCTTAATCTATTATTGATGGTTAACTGTGGCAGTAAGGATTCTGAACGAGGACCCCTAATGGTCGCGGCCACTAAGGTGGTCCCATTATCGTTTCATTGCTTCATTCGCAACGTTAATTGGTAGTTACAGGTGGCCCAACCATTTACAATAGCAACTAAGGTCCCGGGATGATGCGTATAAACCTTGTGTGTGGAGAAGCTTCCAAATTGAGCGATTTGCAATCACGAAACGAGCTGAAAACAATGATTTCATGATGGAAATGACTGAAATTTATAGCTTTCGAAAGTAAGGAATAAATTACATTATACATAATAACATAACAATTTTGTTTGATCTTAAAAAATACTACTGTACAGTTTTCTGTTAAGTTTGGGTAAGTTAAAAAAAATGGAAAACATTTGAAAAGAAAACCAAATGTCAGTGTTCAATCAGACTTAAAAATATCTGCTCGAATGAATATATATATATATATATATATATATATATATATATGTATATATTAATATATATATCTAAGTATATATACTATGATATATATAAATAATATATGTAAATATAAATATATATTTATATATATAAGAATACATATATCATAATTCAAGCAGCTTTTGTTAAGTGTGGATTAAACATTGACCTTTGGTTTCTTTTCAAATGTTTCCATTTTTTTAACTCCCCAGAGCTCAACAGAGATACTGTGCAGTAGTAATTATTTTTAGGTCAAACAAAAAAGTTTTTATGTATGTACAATGTAATTGTACAGAGCATATTATTCTTGTTGCATTGGAGACTTACCTTTGAAAACTGTACAAATTTCAATCATTTCAGGTTTCCTGATATTACGTAGCACATGATTACAGTCGCACATTCAAACCATCTGGCTACGTGTGTATTGGAATAATAAGAAAAATCTCCTCTTTCTCCAAAAGCAAATCATGCGTGCGGTGCACCTGATGATTCTCAAAGGGTTGTCGATTGCTTTTGCTTTTCAAAAAGATTTATATACGCATAACTTGATCACTATTTATTCATCATACTTATATATATATTATATAATATATATATATCATATATTATATATATATATATATATATATATATATAAATATAATATATATATATATATATATATATATATATATATATATATATATATATGTATATATGGTCAGGTCGGCAAGGTGACCTCGTCGTGATTTATGGTTCGTTTCCCGCTACCGGACATCATGATTTCTTTCATATTTCTTTGAAGTTGGATCTCGAGGCTTTGTAGTGACGAGCGTGTTCGAAAGAAAGCAAAGAATTAGAGCAGTTAAGAGGCGTTGTGGCTATTACATTTACATATACGTACTATGTATGTATGTATGCTATATATAATATATATATATATATATATATATATATATCTTATTATTGTAATCTAATAATGGTTTATAAAGTTTAGAAGGCCCATAGAGACACTACCTACGAACAAATAAAACGTCCTTTTTACTGGAATCTAACACTTTTCTACGAAGAGTGCAAGACCCACAAAAGCGCTATTTGAGTGCCTTAAAATGAATAAGAACAGGATAGTGAAATCCAAAGTATACATCAAAAAATAAAATGAATGAATAAAAGATAGTCCCCACTTTTACGAACAGCCCTCAAAGCCGACCGAGAACACACATCCCAGCTGTCGATTTACAAATTGGCAATGCAACTCAAGTAACCACAAGTCCAGGGGCTACAACTTACGGAATGCCAGTAGGGGAGAAAGGAAAATGGAGCTAAATCATTCCTCTTAGCTATTTCAAATAGTCGAGATTAAAATGGCAGCCAAGCTTATGTACTAGAACGATAGGCAAGAGATACCAGGTTAAAGGGAATGTGAGGTAAAAATTGTTAGCACAAGTGGAAAGAATAAATAAATAAATAAATAAACAAATAAATCAATCAATCAATAAATAAATAAATTAATTAATTAATTAATATATTGGTGTTACGATGTTGCTTGAGCAAGTCAACATGATGAGCAAATGGAGTAAATTGAAAATAAAGCTAACGAGTTTACAAGATGGGGAGATTCTAAAAGTGCCAACAAGGCATGGAAGCTTAGCCTTACAACAAAAGGACCAGGATATAAAGGGAATTCAGTAATGCAACACACATTGACCAGAGCGTAAAATGTGAAGAGAACTGACAAGCTGATGATGAGACTTGCTGCTGCTTGAGTTAGCGAATGAATATAAATGATTTTTTTTTAAACTGAGTCCTCCCTTCAAAATAAACAGCTAAGCTGAAAACTTGACTATTAATTAACTAGAAAGACAAAACCAAGTTTGCAATATTCAGAATCTTAGGAGTGTATGGAAACCACTAAGTATTTGCAATATTAAGAATCTTAGGATTGTATGGATACCACTAAGAATTTGCAATATTAAAAATCTTAGGAGTGCATGGATACCACTAAGAATTTGCAATATTCAGAATCTTAGGGGTGCATGGCTACCACTAAGAATAATTCAACTATCTGTATAAGAGGGAATACCACAGGTCTCTGAGAACATCAACGAAATATTCATCCTTATACAATAAGGCAAAATCCTTATGCTTTACGCTTCGGTAGTTCCAAACACAACGACAAAAATAAATTTCCAGATGGCTAAACCACCCGATTCCCTCTTGACTACCAAAATCGCGACAGGAAGAAGCAACGTTGGTGTAAACACTGATAACACAAATTACAAATATTCATTGATCGTCTGCTACTCCTCAAGATACGGAATGAAATGAGTTAAAATATGTGTGCTATGCATCAGCTATTCGTTACCGAGAGAAACTGAAACAAAAATGCCCACAGCAACATACACTTACAACACAAACACACTCACACACACACACACACACACACACACACATATATATATATATATATATATAATATATATATATATATATAATATGTATGTGTGTATATATATATATATATATATATATATATACATCGTTAAATCTCCAATTCACCCTACCTTAGGAATAACTTACACTAAAATGGAATTGTAATAAATGTATATGTTTCTAACCCCAATAGTTTACTATGCACTTATCACTGTAATTATTCCCGAGTTATAGTGAATTGGATATAAAACGGAATCTATGAATATGAAAAATGTCAGTGTGTACCTGACGAAAAATCAGTTTTTATATACGTGTAAATATATATACGTATACATATATGCAATGCTTACATACATACACACACGCAGATTATTATATATATATATATATATAGCCACGCGTCTGCAATGAAATTAGGATATTGTTCTAATAAACATGAAGATAACGCAACGCCAAATCTACAAGTCTTGCACAGATAGAGAAGCACTCTCCTCGGAATATGGAACCGTGGGGGGTGGTGGGGGGGGGGGGGATTGGAGCTGAATTTAGAGGCCCCTCAGGAGTAAAAGTAATGTTTAAAATTTACCAATATTATACGCAATCCTAATCACATTGTTAGCCTACTTTAATGACGGTAGGCCTAAACGCGGCGGGGAAAATATAACTTCGTTTTTGCAACCGTGAATATTACCTGGAATTGAAAGATGTCATTTACACTATAGCAGCTGGAGATGTATTTACATCGCTGATGGTATGTACGCTATGCAAACGTCCTGAGGATGTGCAATTTAATCTTAAAAAGTTCAATAGAGAAAATAAAGTGCACTGCTGTCCTAAAGCAATTCTCTTCGAATTTTAATATTACCTACATTTTTATTTATTTATTTAATTATTTATTTAGTAATCTACTGTTTCTCTATTAATCACTGACCCCTCCTTCCTCTATTTCCTGTTACCTCCTTTTAATCCTTTTAATTTACTGGAAGATTAAATTCCGGGTATTCCTTATGAATAGGGTTCATCTTCTAAATAATAATAATAATAATAATAATAATAATAATAATAATAATAATAATAATAATAATAATAAAGCCTTCGACATGATACCACACACATGGCTAATAGAATGCCTGAAAATATATGGGGCAGAGGAAAATACCATCAGCTTCCTCAAAAATACAATGCGCAACTGGAATACAATACTTACAAGCTCTGGAATAAGACTAGCAGAGGTTAATATCAGGAGAGGGATCTTCCAGGGCGACTCACTGTCCCCACTACTCTTCGTAGTAGCCATGATTCCCATGACAAAAGTACTACAGAAGATGGATGCCGGGTACCAACTCAAGAAAAGAGGCAACAGAATCAACCATCTGATGTACATGGACGACATCAAGCTGTATGGTAAGAGCATCAAGGAAATAGATACCCTAATCCAGACTGTAAAGATTGTATCTGGGGACATCAGGATGGAGTTTGGAATAGAAAAATGCGCCTTAATCAACATACAAAAAGGCAAAGTAACGAGAACTGAAGGGATAAAGCTACCAGATGGGAGCAACATCAAACACATAGATGAGACAGGATACAAATACCTGGGAATAATGGAAGGAGGAGATATAAAACACCAAGAGATGAAGGACACGATCAGGAAAGAATATATGCAGAGACTCAAGGCGATACTCAAGTCAAAACTCAACGCCGGCAAATATGATAAAAGCCATAAACACATGGGCAGTGCCAGTAATCAGATACAGCGCAGGAATAGTCGAATGGACGAAGGCAGAACTCCGCAGCATAGATCAGAAAACCAGGAAACATATGACAATACACAAAGCACTACCCAAGAGCAAATACGTGACAGACTATACATAACACGAAAGGAAGGAGGGAGAGGACTACTAAGTATAGAGGACTGCATCAACATCGAAAACAGAGCACTGGGGCAATATCTGAAAACCAGTGAAGACGAGTGGCTAAAGAGTGCATGGGAAAGAAGGACTAATAAAAGTAGACGAAGACCCAGAAATATACAGAGACCGGAGAAAGACAGAAAGAACAGAGGACTGGCACAACAAACCAATGCACGGACAATACATGAGACAGACTAAAGAACTAGCCAGCGATGACACATGGCAATGGCTACAGAGGGGAGAGCTAAAGAAGGAAACTGAAGGAATGATAACAGCGGCACAAGATCAGGCCCTAAGAACCAGATATGTTCAAAGTACGATAGACGGAAATAACATCTCTCCCATATGTAGGAAGTGCAATACGAAAAGTGAAACCATAAACCACATAGCAAGTGAATGCCCGGCACTTGCACAGAACCAGTACAAAAAGAGGCATGATTCAGTAGCAAAAAAAGCCCTCCACTGGAGCCTGTGCAAGAAACATCAGCTACCTTGCCGTAATAAGTGGTACGAGCACCAACCTGAAGGAGTGATAGAAAACGATCAGGCAAAGATCCTCTGCGGGACTATGGTATCAGAACGGATAGGGTGTGATTACGTGGGCAAACAGACCCAGACGTGACGTTGATTGACAAGGTCAAGAAGAAATAATCGCTCATTGATGTCGCAATACCATGGGACACCAGAGTTGAAGAGAAAGAGAGGGAAAAAATGGATAAGTATCAAGATCTGAAAATAGAAATAAGAAGGATATGGGATATGCCAGTGGAAATCGTACCCATAATCATAGGAGCACTAGGCACGATCCCAAGATCCCTGAAAAGGAATCTAGAAAAACTAGAAGCTGAAGTAGCTCCAGGACTCATGCAGAAGAGTGTGATCCTAGAAACGGCACACATAGTAAGAAGAGTGATGGACTCCTAAGGAGGCAGGATGCAACCCGGAACCCCACACTATAAATACCACCCAGTCGAATTGGAGGACTGTGATAGAGCAAAAAAAAAAAAAAAAAATAATAATAATAATAATAATATTTGCTCTTTCAGTATATCTTACCCCAGTGTTAAAAGTGAAAAAAAAGTCAGGTAATTTTTCACTCAGAAATTTTATTTCAAATTGCAAGCGAAGGTTCTAAATATCTTTATCATCCTTCAATAAATGTTTGAAAATTTAACATTTCCAAAATTTGATAAACGTTTGAAACGTTAATAACAACTGATAAACGTTTGAAATGTTGGTAACATTGTTAACATATGATAAACGTTTGAAATGTTAGTAAAAAAATTTACATTTGATAAACGTTCGAAATGTTAGTAACATTTCTAACATTTGATAAACGTTCGAAATGCTAGTAACATTTCTAACATTTTATAAACGTTTGAAATGTTAATAAAACGCATCATTGCAAACTTGCAGTTGCATGTTGAGCATTTCTGGGGGAAGGTCTGATGCTACTTTCAATCAAAACAACTTATTTTTTTTATTTATTAACTTATTTTTTTTCTGGGGGAACAGTGGGGAGGAGGGGGTTGGGGTGGGGGGTGGCGAAAGTTTAGTAGTACATAAGGGAAAATTCATCAAGGAGAGAGAGAGAGAGAGAGAGAGAGAGAGAGAGAGAGAGAGAGAGAGAGAGAGAGAGAGAGAGAGAGAGAGAGAAAGTAATAGACAAATGATATCACTATCTGAATTGATCCTTCATTCTCCCCTAAAAGTCAACATCCGGTTGATAACAATCCCCTCTTGACCAAACGTTGCAATAAATGAAAGTTTTCAACTTTCTTGGGTGCATTA
>NC_087201.1:157343318-157358318 GCF_015104395.2 Macrobrachium nipponense | reverse complement strand
TGCCCTTCGACAAAAAGCTGACAGAAGAAAGCGCGCCTCGGCAAATATTGCGGAACTGTGCCTGCATAGAGGAGAGAGAGAGAGAGAGAGAGAGAGAGCGTGTGTACTGCGTGTTACCTCCGTTGGGAAACTTTATTCGCGGCCTAAAACGGATTTGTGGGAGAAATCCCGCCATGTTTGGCGATGCACATTACGAAGACCATTCGACCGTTCTGATCTCGATCCCATGACCCATATTCGTTGATAGCGTAACAAATAAAAGTTTTATTTGATTGTCAGTCCCTTGATATTGCATTATCGATTTCTTTCATAAACGCTAACGCTATATAATAATCTCCCTGCATGCACTGTAATTTAACAAAAAATACATTTGTGTCCAATTCAAATACAAAAGTGCCTTTCTGATACAAATACATGTGAAAATATATTCCCACCGTAATTTCAGCCTAAGATTCTGATACTCTCTCCAGTTACTGACTTTTCCTTCTGAATTTCACTGTCCATCTGGCGTTCCAACAACCGTATTTTGTGGACAGATGCATATACACATGCATACTAAATAAACATATATGCATGCGTGTATGTGAATGTTAGTTATTAGCAAAATTGCAGAATAAGTTATGAAATCCAAAACAACATTTAAACACAGGGTCTAGATGTCCTCATTCAATATTTTTGAGGTATTTATGTCTAGAAACATTTAAATACACAGGTCTAGATATCCGGTGCATTCATATTTTGAGTATTTATGCGTAGAGCAAGTTCATTCACAATTTATTCTACTTGAGTAGAGTTTTCACATTGCTTTTCTGATGACAGCCAAAAAAAAGAAAAAAAAAAAAACACGTTGATGTTCCCTTACTGCTTGAATCTTCCATTACAGAAACATGATTACATAAGATAACGGGAAACATTCAACTGAAAATTGAAAATGTGGACCTTTTCTCCCCCCAAAAATTCATCGTATGAGCAAAGAAACTCAGAAATAACCTTGAACCAAACGAATAACGGTTAAAATCTGCAAAATGAACGGCATCTGTTTCATGTATTCAAAATATTCCCATGGAGTCCTGTCACGAATCAGGCTTGAAGGTTCCATAAAATAATTTGATAAAACGGAAAACAAGAAGGATAAAAGTACACAAACAGCTTATAACTTTCAAGGTACCCAAAGCAATGGCACTATTCAGTTGGCATAATTCATGCTTACCCATTTTGTGAAGTTGCATACCTGCTTCTGCTTTATAGCTACTTCCTTCCAGCCTTCAGAGAGTAAAAAGCATTTCTTACTTAAAATATTACCCTTTCTCACTTGAAAACAAGGATACAGCCACTAGGTATAAAGCCTTTATTAGATAAAAAAAGATGTTTGGAAACATAAAGACATTCTACTGCTTGTATGTTCGATGTGTATTCATAAAAGCATCATGAAATGTCCAAAGAAGCGACAATATATTCAAATTAATGCATAAAAGTAACAATAATATTGGAATGTATTACCCAAGGAATTTACTTTTACAGTTCATGCCCAAATGAAAATTTCGATTATTGTAAGATTTCAAATATATAAAAAAAAAAAATTAATTACGCATGATATATACTATTTTCATGTGTTTGAACGATTGAACATATGAAGAAGTTATGCTAATACTTCAGTATTAATATAATCTAGGTATTACCTCGCAAGTGGACATATTCAAGATGAAAAAAAGGCCGGTAAATCATTGTAAAATAAAAAAAAAATATGATAATAAAAAAGGTATCCATGTTGTTATAAAGGGATAATTTAAAAAAAACCACATGGACTTCAATTCTTTACCCTTCTCCCAGAAATTATTGCCGCTTCTCTTTCCCTAATTTATGCAACCAAACTAGATTTATCAGAATCACTCTAAACTCTAAGAGATACTTAAGGTTAAAAACACGGGGACACGATACAAACTTGAAAACATATAAAACTATTCGGGATAAAATATATTCTAGATCACAAACCCGACACGTCCCACATTTATGACTGAAGTGCAAAAAAAGTTGCAGCGAAATTTATGTCTTGCTTTTATAAATTTATAAAAATGTATCTAGAATACATAGCGCGATTACTTTCACTTCCCAACTCGAAGATGAGGTAGGACATTCAGAGATGCACGCAAACATACATGCATACACACAAACACATTATATATATAATATATAGATATATATAAAATCACTTATGGAGTGCGATCATACATATATGCACACACACGCTCACAATATATATATAGATATATATATATATAATATATATAGATAGATATACATATACTAAATATATATATATATATATATATATATATATATATATACATATGTATATATATATATGTGTGTGTGTGTGTGTGTGTATAGTATGTATATAGATGAATGTGTGGGCGTGTATATAAATACATAGCAAATGATCATGAACGCGAATACTCATACATACTCGCATGCAGGAACTTTATATTTAAGCGACAAAACTGCAGGTCACTGCATACACACATCAAACAGACTCATAGAAATTCCAGCGCCCAAAACATCGCCGCCACAACTCAGGCAATTTTTCCAGAACCGTATTATTTCAAGTCTCCCCCCTTTTCCAGAATTTTGGGGAGAATTTCCGTTTGTTTAACCCAGCGAGCGAGACTTGTTTTGGTTTCATAAACATATGACGTCACAATGACCTGGCAACGCTTGGCTGAACGCGGTCGGTAAGTGGCTCCCGTGTCTGGAGGACACAGACGCACACAATGTATGCAACTACACTTATTACACACACACACACACAACACACACTAACATACATGACAGGGGCGATGGAGGCCGGGACTATAATAGATTCGAAGGGTGCCACATCTCTCTCTCTCTCTCTCTCTCTCTCTCTCTCTCTCTCTCTCTTATGACAGCTGGAGTTTACAATTTTCAATTAATGGAAGGCGCAACTATGAAATGGGAACATGATAACAGACCTTCATTAACTGCATTCTAAAAGCAAAACGTCTATATCTATTTGAGGGGAAATAAATTTCACGAAAGATTAAAAATTCCCATAAAGACAACTGACAGGGTTCCAGAACGATCAACATTCTTCAGTGAATGACAAAATGTTGCGATTTGTGCCTTTGGCTAGCGAAAGCAACGCAGTACTTTAAATGTACAAGTTCTTAAATCAGTAAAAACATTGTTATTGACTTAACTAATAAATCCACCAACGTAAGTTATCACTTGTTAACACACAATGCAGGCTATTAAAATGATCATTACATTTTCTAACTGTTTGATTAAAAGCATAATTAACGCCTGCCATTTAAAGACAAGGAACTCTCATGGAAGTAAACTAAAACCGTGTCTTAATCACGGTACTTTCTGCCTCAGAATTTAAAATTTACTAAAAAAAAATAATAGGCAAGAATTAATTAAAATATCATATTGAACTAAAGCTGATAACTTATTCGCATGAAGCAAGTCTACCAACTCCACTAATCCTCCCACGAAAAAATAAATAAAAATATAAAAACATCGCCCATCTCAATTTACCCATCCTTCAACTCCTTTGGAATCCCGAAGCATTCCTCGAATACACCGAATCCCATTTGGCTCCAGACTACTACTACTGCTTTTAAACCGCTCTCGTACCTGGCTCCCAACTTTAAAAAGCGAGATTCTTGAGCCTATCATAAATGCAGGAGACGAAGAAGAAGAAGTGTTGGTTTATCACAAAGCCAACACTCGAAAAGCCCTTCATGATGGTTTTTATTTAATGCCGGGGTGTTCATCCGAGGTGGCGCGCGGCATCGAGAAAGCAAACACATCCTGTTTGGGAGGATTTGGATCGAGGGTATCTCCTCGATTCACGGGGGGTGGGGGGTTTGGTGAAACCGTGTTAATATTGACTTGCTTGTGTACACAGGGCGTGTGCATATATATATGTGTATGTACACAAATACTTGCTTGCCAAGGAGTTCATCGGCGTGAGTGAATTCGGGCAGAGTCACTCTCTCTCTCTCTCTCTCTCTCTCTCTCTCTCTCTCTCTCTCTCTCTGGTTTGGATGGCTCTCGAAAAATATGCCGAGTTTGTGTTGCCCTTCAAAGGATGTGCCGAGAAATTCACGAAATATTCACCATTCAAGGAAACTCACGAATATATACTTTTACACTTCAGCATTTCGTCATTTCAGCCTTGGAGGCCCTCGTAGTAGGTCATCATTTATTATCATTTTTTATTACACAGAAACTGAACCCTATTCAAATGGATCAAACCCACAAGGTCCACTGACTTGCATTGCCAGTCCCGACGGCCATGGATCTAAATACTGAAAAACACAAGGGCAGGTAAGTGAATTCTGAGTTTTACAGTGGAAGGGAAATGGATAAAAAGCTGACCAAGCAGTATAACTTGCAGTCATCACTGGGCCGGTCCTAATCAATGGTATTACCTTTAAATGATTTGTTATTGTGGTGTCAAGATATAACGGAACCTTATCTCTCTCTCTCTCTCTCTCTCTCTCTCTCTCTCCCGTTATATATATATATATATATATATATATAATATATATATATATATATATATAAAGGCAAAAGCCACTAAGTGAAATGAAGGAGTACTGTGAGGCCTCTCGACTCAATGTCCTTTACTGCAGAGTAAAGGACGTTGAGTCGAAAGGCCTCGCAGCGCTCCTTCGTTTCACCTTCCTTAAGTAGCTCTTTTATTTATATATTCATCACGATCGGAGTGTTTAAACACGTTCCGAAAAAACAAGAGCCACTTCAGAACTAAGCCAAAAAAAAAAAAAAAAAAAAAAAAAAAAAAAAAAAAAAAAAACGCATTCAAAATAAATAAATGAGATTATTTTCAATGAAGGGACAGAACACATAAAGAATTCAGGGGCAGGAAGTTTGGGGGAGGGGGGTAGGGGAGGTCATCCCGCATGACCTCTCTCTCCCAACCATCCGTCACAGGTCAAATCCCTCTTTCCCTCTGGAGTGGAGTCTACGCGTTTAAGTGTTTACGTCGGAGGAAGTCGTGGGCTATAAACCCGGAGAAGGGGAAGCAGCCAAACAGCCACAACCTTGCAAGAGCCTCTCTTTTAATTAGAAGCTACACATCTTTCTACTAACCCGTTACGTAGGCCTTAATTGGTCGTCTGTTCAAATTATGAAAGCTAGGGAGGCTGGAGGGTGGGAGGGGGAGGGATGGGATGGAGGTAGAAGGACTTCTGTCGATGGCAGGGAAGAAAGAACACACACTCACACATAAATATTAAATCATAAAGGGCCATTTTACTTACTGAAGATCTTGTCGTTTATATTAAACATAATCATACCTGTCCGATACGTGAATGTACGTGCGCTTAATAAGTGAACGACCATAAAATCCTATACATTCGTTTTACACTGCATATTTGCGACAAGCAAACTATATCCCTTCTTCATATATAACACGTAATCACTTTAGGTAACCACTTTGGCCCGACACAATTTATTTAATAATAATCATAATATCTTCTGTTGAAAATTATGGCTGATTCAGCTGCGTTAATCTTATACAGGACTTTCTCAAGTCTCCTTACTGTTGACTTTTCAGTATTGCTTAGACTGGCAAGCAATATGCCAATGTGGGGTGTGTTCTGGATACGTCCTCCATTGGCACGTTCTGGCCAGTCTAAACAACACTGGAAAGTCAACAATACAGAGACACGAGAAATAATAATAATAATAATAATAATAATAATAATAATAATAATAATAATAATATAATAATAATAATAATAATAATAATAATACTATTAAAAAGAATGGCAGAATTAAGCGAGTTGATTTTATATATTGTTTTTTTTTCTATTTTCCTTACAATTCGCTTCTCAGGCTCAGCAATGTTTCTGAGTAGCTGGCCAATATTCATGTTGGGAATTTTCAAAAATTATAAATACTGAAGGAAATCTTTTATTAGAACAGGGTCTCAGGTCCAGGTCAAGCAGGGGTCGTCTTTGTTTTAGAGTTGGTATTGGTGCTGGTATACCAGCTATACCAGCACCAATACCAATATAATCTTTTGAAAATTCCCAATATGAATATTGGCCACTACTCAGAAACATCGCTGAGCCTGAGAAGCGAATTGTAAGGAAAAAAGAGAAAACAATATATAAAATCAATTCCCTTAATTCTGCCATTCTTTTTAACAGCATTTGAATAAAAGGGTCTTCTACCACAATTGTAATAATAATAATAATAATAATAATAATTAATAATAATAATAATAATAATAATAATAATAATAATATGCTGTGCTGAAAATTACTGCTTCGTCAGCAGTATTTAATTTGGTAGCACTATATATTAAAGTCAGCCATTTTTAAAAGAGCATCTCCCTCCAATATAATAATAATAATAATAATAATAATAATAATAATAATAATAATAATAATAATAATGCTCCAGGACTCATGCAGAAGAGTGTGATCCTAGAAACGGCGCACATAGTAAGAAAAGTGATGGACTCTAAGGAGGCAGATGCAACCCGGAACCCTACACTATAAATACCACCCCAGTCGAATTGGAGGACTGTGATAGAGCAAAAAAAAAATAAATAAATAAAAAATAAAATAAAAACAAAAAATAATAATAATAATAACAACGATAATAAAGCCATTGAAGAATCCTTAACGACAAGAAGGAATGCAGCACAATAAAGCCGTACTAGATACAAGACTGATCAATTCAGTTGGCTCAAGAAACCAACAATTTTCTTGAGTCCACCACAAAGTCATAATTTCAAAATGAATAAGGAAATATTAAAAACAAATTGAATGTTTAATGAAGGAATGCGATACATTTCATTCAACTATTTACTATCCAAACAGATTTCTTCAGAATCCAGAGCCAGAATTTTAAAATAAAGCAAACATAGCAATAGGAGAAGAGGCCAAGTAAAATATTACTACTAAACATTGCATAACTATGTGGTATCAGCGCATCAAAGTTCCTGCGAATAATGTCTACTACTCAAAACTGGAAATGAAAATCTTCGCATATTTTCATGTTTCAACTCCCGACAACTTATAAAACTGAAGCCGAAATAAATATCTCAAAATCTGGCCTTTTATGAAACATATATCCATCGCTTTGCAATACGGACATTTTCCCAAACGATTTCTTGAAAAGTTGTTGGAGGCTTTAAAAATTGAATATTTCGGTAATTTGGTAATACAACTTCCGCAGTATCAAGGTTTGCTCGCAATTAATACACAAAAAAATTGAAAAAAAAATGCTTTTACAGTTTGTCCTTCTCACATAAAATCATGGCAGTGACCTTGAAAAGTAGGCGAAGGTTACTCGCGTGTGTGCGTGGATGTATTGTTACCGTAAGTTCTGATTCTGTTCACAAAACGGGAAAAACAATGTTATAGAAAATGCTTGCGCTTTTTTGAAAAATTATTACTTGTTAACACGGGATAATTTGAATACTTACGTAACGTATTTTTAGTCACTAACTAAACATAAGTAACCAATATTATAAATACAACTTTGCATTAAATTGACAACAGCGTCAAAGTTGCACAAGTTGTCGTACACTGACGTCTATTAACACCTTACGCTTATTTTTCTAGTGATTTACTAACAACATGATTAACATTTTAAATGAACTAATGATCCACTTTATCCATACAAATCTAGGTTAATCACGAATCTAATAAATTCCATATTCAATTACGCGAAAGCGTAATTCTTCAAGACAGAAAACGAGGATATAAAATAAAATAAAAAAACTATTTAACCGCGACCAAAGTTTCAAAACTGCAAGAAGCAGCCGTCCCGTTACCGCGACCTGCGACCCCAATCTGACCTTACATCGGAAATAGGTATTCACTAAACACTCGCATTTGCAGGGGAATCAGACTGTCAATAACATGACGAGAGAAACTCACGACTTGAATCTACCATCGCCATCAAGAGAGATAATGATACATATTTGTTCATGAAAAATGACAGGGGCTATCACAGTCACCATTCTCACCATAATGGTGTGGTTCATATATGGCCTATAATGACGATTCTGCAGCGGATAAACGAGACTTCCATTCATCATACTTATAATGATATCATACACTGGCTCATGCATCACAATATTACGGAGCCTGGAACGGATTCCGAGTAATTTTACCCTAAACATTACTCTACTAATCTCTTACCATTCATTTCCTCGTGTACTTTACATTTCTCATTTTATTTGTCAGAGTATCTTACTTTTTTCATTTTATTATCAGCTTGTTCCTTTCTTTTAACTTGTACGTTAATTTTTATAAAGGCTCTAATCTCGCATTACATCTCAGCGCAATTAAGCAAGGCCAAAGTAAATAGCATCTCACCATTAATGATTGCACTTTCATCTAAAAAAAAATGACATCTAAAGAAAAATACAACATATTTTTGAGCTGGTATTAGTAAACTTCAGTATTCCATGCGGTACGTACCTGGAAGCTAAAACCAAGAAACCCCGTGTAGAAACCAAGAAACCCCGTTTAGAATAACGAAACATGAAGTAAACTATTACGACAAGGCTTTTCAAAGTCCTCCTAACGATATACGCCTCGCCATTAACAATGCGTAGAAGAAATAAACTCATATTAAACAAAAGCGACTGGAACTACAGATGCTAGCACATGACGGAATCTGGACGTTATTGTTAGTTACCAATCCACGTAATCTATACCCTAGCTGTGTGTGTGTGTGTGTGTGTGTGTGTATAGAGAGAGAGAGAGAGAGAGAGAGAGAGAGAGAGAGACAGAGAGAGAGAGAGAAATACAAAATTATATACAATGGTAAAGATGCAACTTTCAAACTTCCTCCATATAAGAATGGCAATACAGTAAAACCGAGATCATCGTTAATCGCGTGACTTCAAGTCTGTCTGTCTGTCTGTCTGTCTGTCTGTCTGTCTGTCTCTCTCTCTCTCTCTCTCTCTCTCTCTCTCAACCGTGTCTCTATCATCACTGCATGCCGTGGAAAAAGCAAGGAAATCCGAGGAGACAATAAAGGCCCAATCGAAGTCCGAGAATCTTCGCCCGAGTCCTTCGGGAAACAAGGAAAGGAAATTTACCTTCGACCCTGCCATTGGTAAAGGAGGCAATAAACTACAGCATAATTCGTGGCCCTCTCTATCTGCGTTGTCATCTCTCCAGTGATCAGCATGAGCTTAAAAGTGAATGGCTTTGGGGCCCCGCAGTCCGACTTAACATATCGTTAGAAAGTTACTCGGTCGATGAGGGGAAAAACGGGTACAGAATTCCATAAATACACACACACACACACACACACACACACACATATATATATATATATATATAGTATATATATATATATATATATATATATATATATATATAATATATATATATATATATATATATATATAGAGAGAGAGAGAGAGAGAGAGAGAGAGAGAGAGAGATAGATATGAATACAGTCGACCAGAGTTCGCGTTTAAGTGTCTATGCGATGTTGCAATCAACGCAACACTACGATAAAACAATTTCTCCTTGTATTTTCACAATTCACTTACATTTTCATCTGTTTATTTATCATTTACTTACATTTCCAGCTGTTTATTCATCCTTCATAACATTTCCAGCTGTTTACTTATCATTTACTTACATTTTCAGCTGTTTATCTATCATTTACTTACATTTTCAGCTGTTTATTTGTCATTTAATTAAATTTTCAGCTGTTTATTTATCATTCACTAACATATTTAGCGGTTTATTTATCATCTACTTACATTTTAAGTTGTTTATTTATCATTTACTTATATTTTCAGCTGTTTATTTATCATTCACTTACATTTTCAGCTGTTTATTTATCATTTACTTACAATTCCAGCTGTTTATTTATCATTCACTTACATTTTCATCTGTTTATTTATCATTCACTTACATTTTCAGCGGCTTATTTATCATTCACTTACATTTTCAGATGTTTATCATTTACTTATATTTTCAACTACTTATTTAATGTAATTTGTTTATGTACTTTTCCTCTCTTCTAATAACTGATCTCTCATCTCGGTATTTCCCAGTACCTTTTGCGACTTCTTTCAAACGAACACCATATTCCTTGGAGGCTTCAATTTCAAGTCTATGGCCTCTGTGGGCTGTTGTACATGAACAGGGTTCATGCTCTGAATAATAATAATAATAATAAATAAAAATCCTTGTTTAAAAGGATGTCTACTTCGTGCGAAAAAATCTTATATTGAGTCTTCTCAATTTTTCCTATGACTCGCTTCTCTTCCACGTTTATATTGGTCAACAAATGTCCAATGTTCATATTTCGGCAAAAGAAATATGTAAACAGCGTTCTAACAGCATATTATCCCCTATAAAAGCGCAGGATAATGAAAAAAAATGGCAAGAAAAATCAATGCGACCAGCAGCAAAATGGATAATCCTTACCCTGCGCTTTGAAATATCTAGCTCATTAGGGGTGGGCCGTTCATTGCAAAAAGGACGAAAGACAGACGGGGAGAGAGAGAGAGAGAGATAATGACGAAGGCCTTTAAAACAATACCGAACAGGCAAGAGCCGAGAGAGCTGACCGGCGGCGCCAGTCCGAAATTACCTTATCACGCACGAATTAAGTCATAATTCCCCCGTCGGGGAGGTGGGGTGGAGGGGTGGGGAAGGACTCGTTAATACACGTCAGAACAGAAATTCGCGAAAAGAGATCCCGAAATTGCTGTCTTTGATGATCAAGCCCATTACGAATGACAAGAAGGGTCTGACCTTGGAGTCCGTTCTTTTAATGATATTCCCACGCAGCCACTGGATATTATATTCGACACATGTTCGTTCAACCTTTTTTTTGCTCGGATATTATAAAATAGCAAGATCCGTCCATTTCAAATAAAGTCACTCGTATCTGCACGTGTGATATATATATATATATATATATATATATATATATATATATATATATATATATATATATATATATATATATATATATATAATATATATATATATATATATATATATAAGTACCTCAGGATTGCAAAAAAAAAAACTCTTTTCACTATCCCTATGCTCCAGGCATTCCTTCCACATAACCAAACCCTCTTAGAAATACACTAATCCAGCCTTTTGCCCTCTTAACGTTCATAATCGCTGCATTTCCAACCATTTCAATTAATTTTATACTACAAATGCTACGCAAACGAGTTTATGATTTTCTTCTATTCCTCTTCCCTCTTTCAATCAGATTCACCACTCACACTTCACTTCGCAATGGGAGAGTTGGCTCAACAATACTTTCACACTAAATCCAAGGCTTCCTCAGACGCTTCAGATTTCGTACCAATTTCTTTTACTGTATATATGTATATATATATATATATATATATATATATATATATATATATATATATATATATATATTAATCTGAAGATGAACTCTGTTCATATGGAACAAACCCACCAAAGGGGCCACTGACTTGAAATTCAAGCTTTCAAAGAATAAGCCGAAGATTCGAAAGAAGTAGAAATATCAGAGAAGGTAGTGGGAAATAACAGAAAAATCAACGTATCAATTCGTAAATAAAAATGAAAGTACAACATTAAAATACGAGTTGATCTGTATTGGGGTTGTAATATAAGATAACGGCAAAATACATTGCTCCTTTCGCTTGAACATCTTAGTTCCAGTTGTATGACATCCTCAGATAGATAGATAGATAGATAGACAGACAGACAGATAGATAGATAGACAGATAGATAGAGAGATAGATGTGCGCACTTGAGGTTTCCAGCATCTATAAATATGACACGTAAAGTTGCCAATTACGTCCTGGTGCGACTCGAAGAGAGACGGTGTCTCAGGTCAGTCACATACTACGACGTGGCTGGCCATAGAATATATTGCTAATGAGACAGTTCGAAATTGTAGCCTCTCTAACGGTCTAGAAACGAACGAGATGCCAAGACAGCATTATCTATCAGTCGTTGTGTGTTGGTGACCTCTCCGATGAAGTCTACGGCTCTTGGCAGGGATATATAGCTTGGGGTAACTGGAGAGAGAGAGAGAGAGAGAGAGAGAGAGAGGAGAGAGAGAGAGAGAGAGATTTCTTAGTTAGAATAAAAACTATTAAAATTACTGAAATCTAAAACTCACAGAGAGAGAGAGAGAGAGAGAGAGAGAGAGAGAAGAGGGAACGAGAGATTGAGAGAGTAAGGGGGGATTAATTCTTAGTTAGAAAAAAAACTATTAATAAAATTACTGAAATCTAAAAACTCACAGAGATGAGAGAGAGAGAGAGAGAGTGAGCCGTTCAGAGACCGAGAAGAGAGAGAAGAGAGAGAGGGAGAAGGGGGGGATATTTCTTAGTTAGAAAAAAAACTATTAAAATTACTGAAAACCTGAAAATCACAGAGATGAGAGAGAGAGACGAGAGAGATGAGACGAGAGAGAGAGAGAGATGAGAGAGAGAGGGGCCGGGGGGGGGGATATTTCTTAAGTTAGAAAAAACTATTAAAATTAACTGAAATCGGAAAATCAAAGAGAAAAGTAGCGAGCAGAAAGAGAGAGAGAGAGAGAGGAGAGAGAGAGAGAGAGGAGAGAGAGCTGAGAGAGAGGACCTTACCTTACCTTACAGACCTACATCTTGTTCGGGTTGCCCAGGTCCCTCAGTGTGAGGCACCTCTAATGTACCACCAGAGTTGCTAGTACATCTTCCGGTATATTTTTGCATCTTCCAATCTTGGATGGTCTGGGATGCAGTTTAGATATTTGTCGAGCTTATTCTTAAACACATCTACGCTCACTCCTGATATATTCCTCAGATGAGCTGGCAACGCATTGAATAGACGCTGCATTATCGATGCTGGTGCGTAGTGGATTAATGTCCTGTGTGCTTTCCTTATTTTTCCTGGTATAGTTTTGGGCACTATTAATCTACCTCTGCTTGCTCTTTCTGATATTTTTAGTTCCATGATATTTTCTGCTATTCCTTACTATCTGTTTCCATGCCTGAATTATCATGTAGCGTTCTCTTCTCCTTTTCTAGACTATATAATTTTAAGAATTGTAGTCTTTCCCAGTAGTCTAGGTCCTTAACTTTCTTCTATTCTAGCTGTAAAAAAGGACCTTTGTACACTCTCTATTTGTGCAATATCCTTTTGATAGTGTGGGTACCATATCATATTGCAATATTCAAGTGGACTACGAACATATGTTTTATAAAGCATAATCATGTGTTCAGCTTTTCTTGTTTTGAAGTGCCGTAACAACATTCCCATTTTTGCTTTACATTTGCCAACAGAGTTGCTATTTGATCATTGCATAAACATGTTCCTATTCATCATCACACCAAGGTCTTTAACTGCTTCCTTATTTGTGATGGTCTCATTATTAGGTCCCTTATATGCATATAGCTTTCTTTCTCTGTCTCCATAATTTATTGATTCAATTTATCAGAGTTAAATACCATCCTATTTACCTCTGCCCAATCATATACTTTGTTAAGGTCTCTTTGTAGAGCGTTCCTATCTTCATCACAAGTAATTTCTCTACTTATTCTTGTGTCATCTGCGAAACTACTCACTACCGAATCCTTCACATTATTGTCTATGTCTTCAATCATAATAACAAACAGTATTGCAGCTAACACCGTACCTTGCGGCACACCGGATATTACCTTGACTTCATCCGATTTCTCGTCGTTTGACAATAACTATCTGTTTTCTGTTGTGTAAAAATTCTTTTAACCATCTTCCTACTTTATCCACGATATTGTGTTTTTCTAATTTTCTTCGCTAATATATTATGGTCTACTTTATCAAAAGCTTTTGCAAAGTCTAAATAAACCACATCTGTTTCATTTCCGCTTTTCATATTTTTGAATATGTTCTCACGGTGGACTAACAGTTGGGTTTGTGTACGTTTTCCGGGTACGAAACCATGTTGTCCTTTATTAAACAAATTATTTTTTATTATAAATGTTTCATAATATTTTTCTTCATACCCTTTCATACACTTTCATAATATGTGATGTTAGACTCACAGGCCTATAATTACTTGCCTCTAGTCTTGATCCACTTTTGAAGTAGGGTAATATATGCTATTTATGCTCATCATAAATCTTGCCTGTATCTACACTTTGTCTTAATAATATTGCAAGTGGCTTTGCGATAGAATGAACTACTTTCTTTAACAAAATAGCAAGGAATTCCATCAGGCCTGCAGCAGCTCCATTTTAATTTCATTAATAGCCTGCACAATATCAGCTTTCATTAATATCTATGTCAGCTAAATATTCACTATTTTCCCATATACCTTACTTCTATATCATTATCTTCATTATCTATTCTAGGGGTGAATTTCTCTCTTATATCGTTCTGCCAGTATGTTGCAAATTTCCTTTTTTCATTCGTTAATCTCCTTCAATTCTCAGAGGGCCTATTTCTATTCTTCTTTTATTCATCTTCTTCGCATATGATATAATAGCTTGGGGTTTTGCTTGATATTTAATAGGGTTTTTTCTTCCAAGTCCCGTTTTTCATTTTCTTTTGATTGTATAATCTTTTGTTCTGCATTTTCTATCTTACTTTTAGTTCTATAACTTTCCATGCATTTTTTTCTTTTGCAAGACCTTTTTTCCACTTTCTGATTTTCTGGAACAAGATCCTTCTGTCTCTTGGTATGCATGAATGGATGTTTACTTTTCTTCTTTTTCGGTATATATTTTTCCACTATTTCTCCAATATTATATAATATCTCCGTATTTACCCTTATGTCATCACTTACAAAATGTTATCCCAATCTTTGTTTAATTCTTCATTAAATTTCTGACCATTTTATATTTTTACTGTAGAAGTTGTATTTTCCATATCCTTCCCACTTTTTCATTTCTTGCTTATCTCTATTTTCACTTGCTTTGGAATGAACTGTTAATTCTATGACATTATGGTCTGAAATATTCTCATTATAAACTAT
>NC_087201.1:157305818-157333318 GCF_015104395.2 Macrobrachium nipponense | reverse complement strand
AGGCGAAGTTTCTTTGGCAAATATAAGTATTAAATATATGCATAAAAAACTAATTATGTAATATTTTCCAGTTTATATCAATACTTTACTTGTGTGCAGTGGGTACACATTATCAAAATTTAATTATATCTTTGAGATTTACACATAAATCTATCCAAGGTGGGGTGGGGGGGTGGAGGGCACGTAACCAGGTGCCCCCCCCCCCCCCCAAACTTAAATCCGCCACCAACGTCAGCACTTTTTCGTAATTAAAAAAAACTCTCTCCGTCTTTCTTATAAGGTAAAGAAAAATATATATATATTTTCTCTCTCTCTCTCTCTCTCTCTCTCTCTCTCTCTCTCTCTCTCTCTCTCAGGATGCTAACCTTCGCTTCAAATAAATTTTTCGTACCTATGGCCTTACTTCATAAGGAAGATGCTGGGAGAGGATAAGGCGAGACAATGATTAAAAAATAAAAGGAGACCCGATAGCTCAGATAAATGGGAAATGACTGAAGAAGAAGAAGAAGAAGAAGAAGAAGAAGAAAAGGACGGAAGATGCATGTGAAGCAAAAAAGGACAAGAATTAAAATACGAAGAAAAACGACCTACTAGAATGCAAAAAGTACATAAATACGTACGTATTATAATCTATATTGACAATTTGCTATCTGCAATTCATGCACATTTCATTTGCTTAAGAATTTCTTCTGAGTTTGAGAATCTGTGTAAAAAATAAATTACCATTATCATAGAAACAATAAGACCCTCACTATATCTCTTTTCGTTGATACACCATAATATTCTGAATAATTCTCGCAACACCAGATTAATCGGAGTGACGTCAAACCAACACCTCTCTCTCGCTCTCTCTCTCTCTCTCTCTCTCTCTCTCTCTCTCTCTCTCTCTCTTCCATCATCCAACGACACTCGGCCACCATCGACACCGGACCTTCGTCATCATTACCACCTCTTTGGGCTATCACCTCCTCGTCTGTCGACACTGCGACCCATAATTTGACCCTCTCTCTCTCCTCTCTCTCTCTCTCTCTCTCTCTCTCTCTCTCTCTCTCTCTAGAACACCTCAGCTACCTTAGTTCACAACTTAAATGTTTTCGCAAACGTGTAAGTCTCCCTTTTCATAGTTGCATATTTATCTTGCATTTCCTTTATCGGTTTTGGTTTATCTCTTACTGCAGTCGTCTGTACCTGGGAAACATGCATTTTTGCTTACGCACAATTAAATGCATAGACGTTGATGCATACGAGAAACGGTTGAAAATTAGCACAAACTATAGCTGAGGTATCCACAGAAATGTCAGGGTCTCCTTTGTAAGGACTTTCTCATCTCCAAATAAAACATTACGTCTCTCGCAAAACAAATGATAATCCCACACAAAGCTCACCTTAATGATGATGTTCCCAGATTCATTTCGCTACAATTAATCATCGGACGCCTTCGGTTTTAGAAGAACAAAACCCTGCACTTAGTAAACACATAACGCCCCTCGATGATATGACATCAGAGACTTTTTTTCCACCTACCAAAAGTCCCGAGAGACTAGATCACCTTCAGCGTCTCCACCTAGCGCAAGTGAGACGTAGACAAGGAGACTCCAACTCCAAAACAAGAAACAAAAAATGCGTCGAGTTTTCTGGACAGCGTGTAATGCTGTATGAAACTCTCACCCACGGCCAATGAAAGTCTCAGATGCATGATCATACTTTAACTTTAAATAAAATATAAACTACTGAGGCTAGAAGGCTGCAATTTGGTATGTTTGATGATTGGAGGGTGGATGATCAGCATACCAATTTACAGCCCTCTATCCTCAGTAGTTTATAAGATCTAAGGCGGACAGAAAACTATAAACAGATCAACCTCTCCAAACATGGATGGTTACAGAAGAATAAAGGAATCACAATACCAATGAATCTTATTAATTAGCATTTTAATAAATATAACTACACAACTAGTGTTGAACGCATTAACTAACAACACACAGCATATAGACTTGTCAAGAACAGCTAGTTATGACACGCGTTATCTCAGGCCTCATATTTGCAGAGTTTCTCCACTAAGGGGTTCAATAAAATGCCACACTGAATGTCGGCATATTTCCCCTTAATTCTCGCTATTTAAGCTTAATTATGGAGCGGGTGGCAATTACATCTTATCGTACGTTTCATTTACGTCCCGCATAAATTAGGTATTTTAATTTCGCTAGATTTAAGCAGGAGCGCTGTACCTCCAATTACTCACAGCTTATTCTTTCGCCCTAAAGGGTAACGACTTTTAACTGTAACAGGTGGAACCAGGTGAGAGCAATATTCGTTTCCTTCTTTCTTGTTTTTTTTGCAGTAAGTTTGAATTGCAATGGCCTACAATTTAGGGGTAAGGAAACAAATTGTACTGGAAAAGTACCAGATGGGGGAAGGGAACGGAATGTTGACACAAAAAGAATGAAATTATCATTTTCTTTTCTCATTAATACTGCATGTGCATTTTGACTACAAACTCCTTATATACCTCAACAACTTCTTTTGAAAACCCATAACAATCTTCGTAGAGAATTATAGACGCGATAATTAACACCTTGAATTGAAATGCAGTCTGTTTTTTTGTTTTTTTGTTGGTATGGTGTTTTTACGTTGCATGATACCAGTGGTTATTCAGCAACAGGGAAATGCGGTCCATAACTTCGATAACTTCATTTATTGAGCGTCTATGCACCAGTAGCGAGCCTGCATAATCCACAACTTACCCCAATAACCAAATGATCATTTTGGAAGATGGGGGCCGACAAGAACCCCTCAAAATGTTCTCAGAGCACATGAGTTCCCATCATACGTTATTAGACCTCCTAAAGAGAAAGGGAAAGTTGTCAGGTCTCAGACAAGTAAAAGCGGCGGTTTCAAACGTGACATCTAGATGTGCAAAGATGCCTCTTCCTTATGATGAAAAACACCTTAGTTTAATAACAAGAGATACTCAACTAAATAGAAGTGGGCTACCTTTGCAATTTATTTGACAACCCCATCTCCAGCGTCTGAACCGCTTACTCCAACATCCTGCGGATAACGACGTGTAGTCTGGCGTTTCAAAAGACCAATTTCTGTGACAACAACGATTAAGAAAACTTAACATGTCGAGTCTCGTCGTATTCCAGAAATGATGAGGCATAACACTCAGCAGGTAAGAGTGAGACACCTAATGAGTTTCTCGACATACACTTCTCAGGGTCGTGGGTTCAGCACACACACGCATAAAAGATTTGACAGTAACGCCCCTCCAGCAGCTTCCTTACGACTGGTAATTTTCCCATTTCGAATCCTAAGGACCTGTTGATTAGCAAAGGATGGATGAAGGGACTTCTTCTGATGTATTCACAGACTCTTATAACATAAAGCGTCTGCAGAAGCGATGATACATCTCGACTGTAATGGGAATAAGTTTTATTTTAATGTCTAGTGTTGCGCTCAAGATGTGTGAATGTTTTAACGTTACTAATGCTAGATACCCGAGAAAGATCATGCATTTTCTTTTTTCTTTCTTTCTTAATCGACTTGACTATTCCTTCAGCCTTTCATGACGTAAGTGTACTTCAAACCTTATTTTTTTTAAACAAGATTTGGACTTTTTCTGTAATTCATGAAGTATATACTAAACTGTAAGAAACGAATTACATACAATATAAACGATCGAATCTGCAGCGAGGGTGGTGGAGGTCTAGACGATGAATTCCTAAATTAGGAATATTCTACTTTTTTTTCTTTACGAAACACTGTTTCATAAGAAATGACATCCAGCAATGCTGAGTGTTCAAAACTGTAATAAGAAGCCTATATCAATCGTTCCACAGAAATCTATGACGTAAGCATCCTGAGTGCATAAACCTCATAAAAGCCAACAACATGGCAATGATACAATAATTAGCCTGTATTCATTCATATTTGGTATGAAAGTTCAGAAATTACATACATAAACACACATATGTGTATGTGTGTAAATACGTACACACACACACCCCTCAATGAAATTACCATAAATTTTGCATACAGCAAACACATTTTACGGCAAATGGCAGCTGTTAATGTCATATCAATCCATATGCAAATGTGGTTTTGGCAGCAATGCAGGCAATGACGTGTGTCCTTGCAGTACCAAATCAATGGTTATCAGCTGTATATCAATTCACTTTCAATGTTATTCCTATCTTCTCAACAGTGTATCCCCTTTTCCAACACTGGGTGTATTGTAATCTGAGGAAGGTGGCTTCGTAAAGTTAATGGTGTTTTGTACGTGCAACGAATGTTTCTTACAGCTCATTATGAATAATAATGCAATTAATTAAATATCTAAATTAGGAGATGAAAGTACACACGTTCCCTTAATATTACAATCTGTACAAGCACTCACATCATTTGCAACTGGATAATATAATAAAGAAATAAACTGACCGTCAAAGCTTTTTCTTATTTGGAGACCTTACAAAATGCCCGAGGTCAACCCGAACCGGTACGGAAAAAGTCAGGAAACGAGGGAGAGGAAAGAAAAGAGGAATAAATGAGTGAGAAAACGGTAATTGGCAGACCCCAAATGAAGAGAGGAGAAGTCCTCGGCCGCCGAACCGAACATAACTTTCACAAAGTAAAATACGTTCAGCGGTGATCTAGGAGGGTTGCGTTACGCGGTTACCTATGAGAATATTATGCAATGTTACTCGGGGCACTTTTGTGCTAGTATATTCTGAGAGGTACCAATTAGGCAAATGGCTTTACAGCGCAGTGTTATATTTGCTGCGAGATTTTCAATTGCCTTTATTGTAGGAAAGGTTCTCTTGTAAGTTAAGACACATTTTTTTACACCGAAGAAAAAGCCCCAGAGAGCTAAACGCTGACAATAGATTTAAACGCTGGCGCCTAGTTGTTGCGTATAAGGTAATGTAATGGAGCGCCAAATGAGAAAGGATATATCATAAAAATCCAGTTTTATGTAAGTACATACACACACACGAATGTATATATAAAATACATAAACAAATGTATGTATATATATATATATATAAAAATATAATATATATATATATATATATAATATATATATATATATATATTTAAATATATATATATAGATATATTGATTATCTAAAATTTGTAGTACCTTGCAATAATTTTACATTTAGTTGTAATTTTTATTCTTAAGCAAATAAACTCCAACGTGTAATTACTCATAGTTCTCCAATTTGGTTCAGGTAACCCAAAAGCAGCAAAAGCACCTTCAGGAAACTACATGAAATTATAGTAAATACTTAAATTGATACAATAAATAAGCGTGTGTAAATAAAACATTCGTAAAAAATCGTATTGACGTGAGATCGTGATACGTCGGGAACTTAGTTTTGCAAATACTGAAACTCGACGTGTGGCAATGATAGCTTTGCTTACCTTTTCACAAATTCAAGTATTAAACTTGATTTACTTTGCTTAAGCGAATGACCGTTGTACTTGACGGTATACAACTGCTCATCTACTTCCATTATATACACATAAATATATAGGCCTGTATTTGCTGTGTATTCTCCTAGAAAAGTAGTCGTATTATAACCAATAATTCTTATGAAAAAAAATTTTGTTCTGAGAAGAAGGAAATCCTTCATAAAATATAATAATTTCACTTGCCTTAAATACTACATAATACATAATATATATATAATATATAATATATCTATATCTATATACATTAAGATACATATAATATATATATATATATATATATTATAATATCGATTCATAATCTATAACAATGTAATCTATACAATATATATAATATATATATATAGATATAGAGATATATTATATCATATATATAACATACTATAGATATATATTAGATTATATAAAAGTAAATATCTATGCATATCTATACATGTATATATATAAATATATATATATAATCACAACGACCTACTGACTAAGTTCCCCGTCATCAAAAATCCCAATAATTATACCAACCAAAATACGCTCGCTCCAACAAACGTATTTCATCGACCATTGCTCGACTATTTCATCATCAGCTGTTGTGCTCCTTTCAGGCATAACATGGCCAATATAGCTTAGCCAGCGATTATTCTTAAGGTATTCGGTTGCAGGTTCCACAATGCACGGAAGACTGATTACGAACGATAAAATATAAGATCGCATCGTACTTTATCATCAATCTGTTTCGTCCTAATTGCGTATCCTATTGTTCCCATTGTCTCAGCACTCAAGGCGAAAGAAAGGCAAAGGACGACAAAGAGAAATCGGGCAGTGAAACGATGAAGAAAATGAGATATATTTATCACAGATTCGAGAGAGAGAGAGAGAGAGAGAGAGAGAGAGAGAGAGAGAGAGAGAGACCTTACAGACCTTACATCTTGTTCGGGTTGCCCCAGGTCCCTCAGTGTGAGGCACCTCTAATGTCTACCAGAGAGTTGCTAGTACATCTTCCGGTATATTTTGCATCTTCCAATCTTGGATGGTCTGGGATGCAGCTTAGATATTTGTCGAGCTTATTCTTAAACACATCTACGCTCACTCCTGATATATTTCTCAGATGAGCTGGCAACGAATTGAATAGACGCTGCATTGTCGATGCTGGTGCGTAGTGGATTAATGTCCTGTGTGCTTTCCTTATTTTTCCTGGTATAGTTTTGGGCACTATTAATCTACCTCTGCTTGCTCTTTCTGATATTTTTAGCTCCATGATGTTTTCAGCTATTCCTTCTATCTTTTTTCATGCCTGAATTATCATGTAGCGTTCTCTTCTCCTTTCTAGACTATATAATTTTAAGGATTGTAGTCTTTCCCATTAGCCAAGATCCTTAACTTCTTCTATACTAGCTGTAAAGGACCTTTGTACACTCTCTATTTGTGAAATATCCTTTTGATAGTGTGGGTACCATATCATATTGCAATATTCAAGTGGATTACGAACATATGTTTTATAAAGCATAATCATGTGTTTAGCTTTTCTTGTTTTGAAGTGCCGTAACAACATTCCCATTTTTGCTTTATATTTTACCAATAGAATTGCTATTTGATCATTGCATAACATGTTCCTATTCATCATCACACAAAGGTCTTTAACTGCTTCCTTATTTGTGATTGCCTCATTATTAGGTCCCCTATATGCATATAGCTTTCCTTTTCTGTCTCCATAATTTATTGATTCAAATTTATCAGAGTTAAATACCATCCTATTTACCTCTGCCCAATCATATACTTTGTTAAGGTCTCTTTGTAGCGCGTTCCTATCTTCATCACAAGTAATTTCTCTACTTATTCTTGTGTCATCGGCGAAACTACTCACTACCGAGTCCTTAACATTACTGTCTATGTCTGCAATCATAATAACAAACAGAAATGCAGCTAACACCGTACCTTGAGGCACACCGGATATTACCTTAGCTTCATCCGATTTCTCATAGTTTGCAATAACTATCTGTTTTCTGTTGTGTAAAAATTCTTTAAACCATCTTCCTACTTTATCCACTATATTATGTTTTCTAATTTTCTTCGCTAATATATTATGATCTACCTTGTCAAAAGCTTTTGCAAAGTCTAGATAAACCACATCTGTTTCATTTCCGCTTTTCATATTTTTGTATATGATCTCGCGGTGGACTAACAGTTGGGTTTGTGTACTTTTTCCGGGTACGAAACCATGTTGTCCTATATTAAACAGATTATTTTTTATTAAATGTTTCATAATATTTTTCTTCATTACCCTTTCATACACTTTCATAATATGTGATGTTACTCACAGGCCTATAATTACTTGCCTCTAGTCTTGATCCATTTTTGAAAGTAGGGGTAATATATGCTAATTTGTGCTCATCATATATCTTGCCTGTATCTACACTTTGTCTTAATAATATTGCAAGTGGCTTTGCGATAGAATGAACTACTTTCTTTAACAAAATAGCAGGGACACCATCAGGCACTGCGGCAGCTCCATTTTTAATTTCATTAATAGCCTGCACAATATCAGCTTCATTTATGTCTATGTCTGCTAAATATTCACTATTTTCGTCCCTTACTTCTATATCATTCTCTTCATTATCAATTCTAGGGGTGAATTCTCTCTTATATCGTTCTGCCAATATGTTGCATATTTCCTTTTTTTCATTCGTTAATCACCCTTCAATTCTTAGAGGGCCTATTTCTATTCTTCCTTTATTCATGTTTTTTGCATACGAGTACAATAGTTTGGGGTCTTGCTTGATATTTACTAGGGTTTTTTCTTCCAAGTCCCGTTTTTCATTTTCTTTTGATTGTATAATCTTTTGTTCTGCATTTTCTATCTTACTTTTTAGTTCGATCACTTTCCATGTATTTTTTTCTTTTGCAAGACCATTTTTCCACTTTCTGATTTTCTGGAACAAGGTCCTTCTGTCTCTTGGTATGCATGACTGATGTTTACTTTTCTTCTTCGGTATGTATTTATCCACTATTTTCTCTAATATTTTATATAATATCTCCGTATTTACCTTTATATCATCACTTATGAAAATGTTATCCCAATCTTCGTTTAATCCTTCATTTATTTCTGACCATTTTATATTTTTACTGTAGAAGTTGTATTTTCCATATCCTTCCCACTTTTTCATTTCTTGCTTATCTCTGTTTTCACTTGCTTTGGAATGGACTGTTAATTCTATGAGATTATGGTCTGAAATACTCGCATTATAAATTATTATTTCTTTAACATAATTCACCTCGTTCACAAATACTAGGTCTAAAGTATTTTCCTTTCTTGTTGGCAGGTGATTTATTTGTTGAATGTTGTATTCTAGAAGCATATCTAATAGCTTTTCGAATTGCCTCTTATCTTCTGCACTACTATTACTCTCTTTTTTATATGTATAAATACAACCACAATCCCCTATTCGTGCTTTCCAGTCTACGAAAGGAAAGTTAAAGTCTCCGGATAAGAGAATAGTCCAGTCCATGTGATTTCTACATATATCATCCAATTTTTCTATTATTGTGTCAAACTCTTTAGTATTAGGGGGTCTATATATTACTGTGTTCATTAATTTTTCAAATTCAAATTTTACCGCTATTAGTTCACATTCTGAGTTACTATATTTCTCATATATTTTTCCTTGTTTTTTGTCTTTCCCATATATCGCGGTTCCCCCTTGATTCCTATTTTTTCTATCTGATCTATAAGTTTGGAACCCTTTTATTTGATCATCATTCCCAGTCTCTTGGGAATACCGGGTTTCACTTATATTCATTATATCTATTTTTTTTTCAATTTGGGTTAGTTCTTCTAAGTACTCTATTTTTCTTTTTGAGTTACTCGTAACTAAACCCTGCGCATTCATCACTATGATGGTTTGCGTGTTTTCCCCTTCATTTAATATGGGTAGTAATAAAGATTTTCCCACGTCTCTTTCCTGTTCTGGTATGTTGTTCTTTTCTTCATTTCCAGAAATTCTGACATTAAAAAATCCAACTTTTCCATAATATTTGATCTTCCTTCATCATAATTATTCATTTTGTGTCTGAATCTGCAATTTTCTCCGTATCTGCAATATCCTCTTGCATCGTAAATACAGTATTTATCTCTTGAGCTGTATCTTGGAGCTGATGGTTGGAAATTCTTTGCTGACACTCCATATCACGGTGATGGCTTGTTTTTTTCCTTCACCTCATATTCTTTGTTCCTCTCTTTATTTGTTTCTTTCTTATTTTCGATTTTATTATTTGATTGATTATTTAATTGATTTTGATTCATGGCTACAGGGTGCATATATTTACAGTTTTTGTCGAACTTACATCCTTTTCCTTCTTTTAGGTTTTTGCATATTTTTGAATGTAGATCTCTGCAATCATCCTCATAGCCGTCTAGGTATGAACATTTACCATAGATTTCATAGTTGTGACATACCTTGGGATGTTTGTAGTAACATCTTTCTCCGAATCTGCAATTCCCTCTTTTCAAAAGGGTGCAGACTTTGTCTTTCTTGTCTATTTTTTCCTCTTTCCCATCAGTGTGCAGATCTGGGTAGAGCCTCTTCGGGATTTTCTTTTGTGTTGTCATGTCGTAATTTATTTCTTTGTATGTATGCTGCTTGATTGCCTCATATGTAGTATCAATGAGTATCTCTGCATCCATACTTTTATCTTGTTCTTTGTTTTCCTTATTTTTTTCTGTCATTTCAGTTTTGTTTACTTCTCTTCAGTTTTCCTCTTCTTCTTTTTCCTCTTCCTCTTCTTCTTCATCCTCAACTATCTGTACATTAAGTCTTGATTTAATAACATTGTCTATCCATGATAGACATGTTGAGCAAAATATTCTGGTATCCTTACTCATATCTTGCATTACTTCAGCACATTGAGGATGTGTCGGAATGTTGCATGCAGAACATTTTCTGATCAGGTTTTGTGGATTAACTATGCTATACCACACCTTACACAGTTTGCATGCTTTTGGCATTCTTTTCCTATTGCATCAATTAGGATATTCACAATGTTCACCTTATTCATTTTCTTTGTCGGAATATGTTGATTGGTGGAAATTTTCTTTATGAGTCTTATTTTCAAGATGTTTTCCGTTGATTTGTTCCAGTTTGAAGGATCATATCCTTTTAATATGTCTATGAATGCTTTTGTATCTTTTTGGTTAGGGCTGTTGTTGATCTCATAGATGAGAAATGCCAGCTCCCTTCTAAACCTATTTATAATAATAATAATAATAATATAATAATAATAATAATAATAATAATAATAATAATAATAATAATAATAATAATAATAATATGGCAGAACTTAGCGAATTAATTTTATATACTAGCTTTTATATTTTTTAATCATTCCCTTCTCTGGCTCAGCGAGTAAAAGGAAAAATAAAAAAGCTAATATATGAGAATAATTCGCTGAATTCTGCCATTTAGTTCAACAGAATTTGTTTAAAAGAGGGGTCTTCTTCCAAAAAGAAAAAAAAAAAAAATAATAATAACGATATAAGCGTACGGGGTTAAGCATTTTTGTTGCTAAAACGATTGCTATATATATGCATCGGCATTTAATTGCCCCTTTTTATTTTGCAAAATAATATATATATATATATATATATATATATATATATATATAGATATATATATAGATATATATAACATAAACGCAAAGATCCATTTCGTATTTAATATATTACGACGTACCCGTCAAAATACTTTAAGAAATAACATAGCTCTAATATTCATCACAGTAATGCATCCTTCAAACGCTCTTAGAAACTAACAGTAACATTTGCCGACACGACTGAAGTTTTCAAAGTTCTTCTAAGTAAACTATAATTCTTATTATTGAAGGATACCCCGAGATAAAAATAATTAACTCACCCAAACACTGACCAGGGGTATGGGACCAGTCGCTGGTCCAATCCCCCATGATACCACGAGAGAGAGAGAGAGAGAGAGAGAGAGAGAGAGAGATCAGCAAACAACGTCAGGTATTCACAAAATCCATTAAGGGATGCCTTTGCAGATACCTAAATTGGATTCGCCATACGTCCAGCTATTTCGTATCGTCTATAATGTGTAAGACGTTTGCAAGGCTTATATAATTAGATAAATATAAGGACGTTGGTTACACGTACCCACAGATAGACACATACCCGATCTCCCCAGCACCTTTAAAATAAGATGGAACAGTCATCGCAAAATTCACAGGTCACACAACTTTTGCTGTTGCATAGAGCAAAATAGTTTCTCGCAATAAGCAATTTTTCTTTACAGAGATCAATTGCCTGTTTGCAGCGCCAATGACCAGAATAAATATGAGATTGAAATATCATTGGCTTATACGTGATTTTCTCTTTTATTGGTGGCAAAATGTATTTTCTATTCTATAAAAAAAGGGGTTAGGGTAAAGAATTTAATTGCTGATTGGTTGAAACTGTGTTAGTGTTGTAATTCCGTGATGTAGAAATTGTTCTAAATTCCTCTAATAATGGAGGTACAAATTCCAGACAGCCCACATAACTGTAAATTGACCAATTACTGATTAAATTACACGGAAAAGCACCAGAATTACTCTTAAAATTCATTTAATGCATTTCTTTTTTTTATTTTATAGTCTGGTGGACAATACGCAATTGTTGCCTAATTAATTAAAGGTCCAATACCAGGATCATCAACATAACATCTTTAACTTAGTCTCAAACAACAAAAGATACTTTTGCGGAAATATCACACACCTTTGACAATATGAACGAAAATCATAGTACATTCGTAAACTCACTAAGAAGAAGAGTTCTGTAAGCATTGAACACCGTATTGCATCATTACAGAAGCATAGAAGAAAATAATAAGACTCTCATAAAACCAATATAAAAACTCTAGTTAATAAAAATAAAATGAACAACTTTGATATAATATAATGATTGCAAATTTTCCCTCTTAAATTCGACAGCAGACATTTAATCTTACAATCAAATATAGTGTTTCAATTTATTGGTCACCTGCAAGAACAACAACAATTTGTGGATAAGAAAATATAAAGGTAGGTTCTGAACACCGGCAAAAAGAAGGCAAATATTGCTGAAGTTTCACCACAACAGCTGAAGACGTCACGAAGGAACGCCATTGGCTCCTCGATGGGGGGAAAGAAAAAAAAAAAAAAAGAAAAAAAAAAAAAAAAAGGTAAATAAGGACCAATGTTGGTAGACACTGTAACCTTCATCAGCTAAATCATTACCCTTAATTTCTTGAAGATCTGGCAAGACAAATGAATTAGCCTCCACCATTAACACCTAAAGATTTCCTATGCTTTAAACACCAAAATGGCTCAGCAGATTCTGATGGCGATGTGTAGACTTATATCGTAACGGTGATGTGTGCAATCTTGTCGGTATATCGATAGAAATGCTGTTTAGGTTGCAAACTGCAACAATATCAAGAAATAACTAAATAAACAAATGCAATATAAAAAACATGATGGGGATGTAAGTATTAAAGTAAATGTATCAGAGTGCTTTTATATACATACACGATGCTGTATACATATGATTTTTTATGATTATTTTTAAACGTCTTTTCCACTTATAGGGCCTGAACACAGGATAGGTTAACATCACGTCTTTTGGGATTAAGTTCTTAATTCTTTCCTTTTATTGTGACTACCACAGTCCTCCACTTACCAGGTGTCGTATTCATTGCTCAGGTAAACCAAGGAACAACTGGGCTTTAACGGAGCGTGCCCGTCTTCCCCGCTAATGAGAGCAACGCGCACTATGACTGCCCATAAAACCTGAGTTATCTTGCACTGCACTACCCTGATCTCTCTCTCTCTCTCTCTCTCTCTCTCTCTCTCTCTCTCCCCCTGCATAACTTGACACACGTCTCTATCTGTTTGTCTGTCAATAAAGTTTTGGGCGAAGTCATTGTGATATTGATAGTCCTAGAGATAATTAAAACACTTACAAGGTTCTTCTAAAAATATAAATGTATCGACGTTTATTTAGAAAGAATGCGTATTTCTTCAATACTAGAAAGAAGTTTACAATGAAAAGAACCCAAATATGGACCACCTAAAAAAAAAAAAAAAAAAAAAAGAATAGAAAAAACTACGAAAGTTTTTGCTGCAAAAGAGATCCCTCAAACGATGAGGGGTGATAGAATACATTGCACTGAGAGTCCAATCGTTTCAGCCACCTGTATCCATTTTAATCATTCTGTAGCTTCAAGACAACACAACCACAATGAAAATGACGAACAGGAGGGCAACAGATTTGTGGCTCAGTATCACAAATTAAAATGCGCATTAAAAAAACACTCCAGTTGACTTTAAATATTGAGTTTAAAATTTTAAGCTTGAAGAATTACGAACTGAAGTCATAAAAGTAAGATTCTCCGTGTATGACGATAATTCGTTTACCACATTAACACGAAAGATCTACTACGTTGATTAAAACAGAAGCAATTGAAATGTATGTAATCCGATATATATATATATATATATATATAGATATATATATATATATATTATATATATATATATATATATGTATATTGTATATATAAATACACTCGAACAATTTTGTTAGAATAAGAATAACATATATTTTCATTCAGTGAAATATATCAACATTACTAAGCTACACGAATGATAGCAGATGAAAAAAATAAATATATAAATAAATATATAAAATCTTGCAAATCTCCACTATGTACATTCATAAATCAAAGGAATGAAAATATCAGTGAACCAGTGAACCGACTGACGACAATTATATAAATATTCACTGACATGTTAGCAAAACACCCGTCTATATTTAAAAACTGCAGGAAACTGGAAATATTTTGAAGGCATAACTTGCCACTGAACAATACCGTTATGCTTCCAAGAAACAATGTACCGATTTTTTAACAATATGCAACCAATGATGCAAAAAACTTGTTGATAAGGATACAGTCCAAAGCATATGGTTACCAGAACGACTCCGTCATAGCATCGTAGACCCGAGGGAGCGTCAGGACCGCAAGAACTTTTATCAGGCATTAGAAACCGGCGCAGCAGAGAAATGCGCAAGTTCTCCATATGCAAAAACAAAAGCAGTCCGCGGATAAGAGAAACTGTCCCATTTACCAGAACGAACGGGGCATTTAAAGTCAAGCAAACATCGCAAGGATGTCCATTCACGCCATAAAAGGCCGGAATGACGGATAACAGAAGCCGAAAAGTGCCAGAAAGCCTCTAAAAACAATAAATCAGTTAACAGGTGAAGTTAATGGGTTTATATAATGATAATACGACCACGCCTCGGCTGACGAGAGGAGAGAGAGAGAGAGAGAGAGAGAGAGAGAGAGAGAGAGAGAGAGAGCGGGCGGCTACAGGACTTTCACTCTATCTCCACAAGACGAGATATTATACCCTCCAGTCCGGCAATTATGAGTCACACCTCAATGCCTTGCGAATGGTGGAGGAGGAGGAGGAGGAGGAGGAGGAGGAGGAGGAGGAGGAGGAGGGCCGAAGGGTAACAGGGAGAAAGGCGAAGGAAGGATTGAGAGAGAGAGAGAGAGAGAGAGAGAGAGAGAGAGAGAGAGAGGTTTAGTGGGATTTCCAGCACTGAACACAAAATCTAAGGAAAATGGGAAGGTATCAAGTGGCGAAAGTTAGCAGAGAGAGAGAGAGAGAGAGAGAGAGAGAGAAATAAATTCATCACTGAGCACAAAATCTAATGAATATTAAAAGGAATCAAGTGCCAAAACTTAGCAGAAGGAGAGAGAGAGAGAGAGAGAGAGAGAAAAGATAACTGGACGAGCAAAAGAAGAGGAGCTAACCCTGAAGGTAATAAAGCTGGCAATACGACCAGAGAGATGGGGAAGGGGGGAAGGTGGGTGGTGGTGGGGGGGGGGGGGGGGGGGTTGGATGGGAAGAGGTAGGCGCAGTTAAAGGCCAAGCAACAGAATTGAAGAGCCTGACCCATCAGTATTTAGGCGGACGAAGTCACACTCCAGTGGTTCGCTAATCACAAAGGAGGGAACTAGAGTGCAGCAGGGCCGTTAAAAGAAAGTTACTACAGGCGCAATAAACAAGCAATAATAAGATAAACAAAACGAAATGCCAAATCGGGGCTCGGGGGGGGTAGGTGGGGGGGGGGGAAACTTTCGAATTTGTGCGGGTGAATGCGAATGAAGAAGTGTAGGAAACTCAACTATCATAGACGTATTTAAAAATAGTAAGTTAAAAAAGTACGCGTGTCCGCTCTCCTCTATTTTTTGACACAACATACACATGCGGGCGCAGACACCACACACATACATACACACACACACACACACACACACACACACACACACATATATATATATATATATATATATATATATATATATATACGTATATATTCTACTAGTCACTTTCTTACCAGGCGCCAAAGTAATTGAAATAACCATAATTCCTTCTTAACCTCTTTATTTCTTCACACTTTTTGGACATACATACATACATACACATACATACATACATCACATATATATACATATATAAACATATATATATATATATATATATATATATATATATATATATATATATGAATAAAAAAATCACAGTAGATGCACGTGACTTCATTAAATGAGCGAATACCACAGGAAAATGATAGGCAGAAATCCAAGACGAAAGCGCTTGGATTTCTGCCTATCATTTTCCTGCGGTATTCATTTATAGATATATAAATATATATATATATATATATATATATATATATATATACAATATATATATATATATATATATATATATATATTTCTTATTTACGGAATAACAAACTGTTCTTAAACAGCCTGGCATGTTATAAACTTAACCTACCTTACACAGACAGCATATAATTGACAAACATATAACTGTCATAGATATAGTTGACATATTTCGAGCTACAACATCTTGCATTAGCTATAACATTGCAAATACTACAAACCCTTCAAAAAACCCAGTCAAATATTTCTGTGACATTAAAGCGCAATTTCATAACATTTGCCATTATTACCGGGATCAATCACTAGCCCCATTGCCAAATCTTATGCAGCGTAAATTCATCATGCATGTAATTTTTGGTGACGAGTATTCATCGCTTTCGATATCATCTCTAATGAACCATAATGAGTTTGTTAATGTTGCATTCTCTCGTGGAACATGTTACGATCTTATCCTGTTAATTATTTGTAAAATTAAGCCGGTATGTGATAATTCTAGACAGAATTTGATGTGATTTTTTTTCCGATATCAATGTTCGTTTCCTGATGATTTCCAAAGGTCCAGTGCCCTCACCACCCTAATGCAATTGACGGCAATTATGCATAATAATATTTAGATTAAATAATTACATTTGGCTAATGGGGTCTATATAAAAGTCTGACATTAAATAACATGTACGTAACTGTAATTATTACACCGCATGCAATTAGTTCACCGTCACTATTTTTTTTTTCTCCCTGGATATTTAACTGTTCATTGACACCAATACGTTTTTCTTCATTTGAATTTAATTTGTTCAGTTACAACAACAGTCTTCCTCTCATCACGTAATCCCCCCCTTTCCCTACAACGGGCTGGATACTATATTAATTACTAATTAAACGAGGTTTGAATTACATTAATTTGGGTTTGCAGTTGCAAAATGAGTTTGGTCATTTGGATTTTGTTTATAAACAACTCTTTAGCCTCCTTAGTATTTAAAAATAAAAATAAAGCATTGTTATAATGTAGTCACTTGCACAGACGAAGTAACCTTCTTCTTACATTTCTCATTCAGAAATTTATGTGACGCTGAAAGCATCAAACGCATGGTTTTTTTTTTTTTTTTTTTTTTTTTTTTTTGACAAATAAAAATCTTGACTTTGAATTCCACCTATGGACGGTCTGCTAAAGGAACAAGATCCCGTGCTGGCATAAGGCGTGCTTAATCTAACACAACAAACAACAAAGATATGCAACTATCATTCAAGAGTAGACAGGAATCAAGCACGCCGTGTTCCGCATCACGTAACCCACAAGGGTAGGCTGTCGGTCCCACTCAGTTTCTTCATCAACATAACTTTCGGCGACTATTTACCTGAGGACTTGTCACTGACATAATGACCAAAGATGGCGCTGGATGATTTGTATGCAAGATCTTTAGCTCTCTCTCTCTCTCTCTCTCTCTCTCTCTCTCTCTCTCTCTCTCTCTCTCTCTCTCTCTCTCTCTCTCGGTTAAGTAAAGAGGAGTTTTGTCATTTACCCTCCGGTTACTCACCGTGTAAACATCTCTTAATTTTTCAAGAAGTGAAAGGACTTTTAAGTATCACTTCACAGGTATTTGTTATACGTTGGTGTGTAATGTTATGTTATGTTTAAAGTTGTGCTCGTATGCTTAAGTGCTCAGGAGGTTCTCAGTTCCCAAATATCCTCTACTGAAAATACTGCTTTGTTTAATTGTCTAGTAAGTATATTTCAAATGGAATGATTAAAGTTAATTTATAGTATTAATCTGTGCATTCAGTAATCTCATATACGAAAACCTAATGTTACCAAAGCGTATATATACATAATAAATAGCCGAATACCGCAGGAAAATAAAATAACGTATATATATATATATATATATAATATATATATATATATATATATATATATATATATATATATATAGGTGTACGTGTGTATATGTGTATATAAAAAAAGCACAATCATAAGCACCAAGTCAAAGAAAGATCACAAACTGAGTTGAAAGTCTTCATTTTCTTGAGTGTCTTCTATTCTGAAGGTTGTATAATACATTGAGCGGAATGTTCCACCTGAAAAAAACACCCAAGTGTGTATTCTTTCTAATTTCAGATCGGCACTTTAATTTTTTTCAAAATTACAATTCTCAATATGGGACGAAGTATGGTGAACGAAAGACATTTTCATTATAATTATCGGTTTTTTAAAAACATACTTATTTATACATTTGTGTATAATGCCTACAATCGAAAATATCCTAAGATTAACCAAAGATAAAAAAGTGGTTTTATTTAAACAAAAATGAGTAATCTTGTAAGTGCACAGTATATTCAGCACAAAAAATGAGAAGTAATCTATAAATGTTGATTGAGAATAAATTCCACTGGTTAATTAAAAGACAATGAGATAATCAATTAGGAGTCTCTAACTAGTAAACAACTCAAGTAAAACATAGAATTAATATGTATAATGAGTTACACGTCTTTCAAGTTGAATTAACACGTCACCGACATATCCTTCATGTTAACCTCGTTCTTCCAGCTCATACAAGCATACTGCTGTGATTATTTTACCCGAAGTATTATTGAACTTTTTTAAATAAACTCGCTCATAAAAATAAATGTATGGCGTGAGGTCCTTTATTATGATGCATTTTATTTTTTTTACTGCCAAATATAAACAGAAAACGGTAGACTTCAGGAAATACCATGGCATGTTTATAATTATGTATCGACATATCTGGCACGCATCCACTTATGCAAGACACTGACAAGAGAAGATACTGACAGCTACACGGATGCTGCCTCGCAAAGCAGCAATAACAACTGTATTTAGAGTAGGACATAAGATTCACTGAATCTTACGAACCTTGTTTGAAAATGTTCATTGCTTTTTAATCCTTTCCCTGCCCACGGTTTCCTCAGGTTTTCAACGTCATTATTATTTAACTGGGCTACTCTTTCTCTTTTTTTCCTTCAAATTTAGTCATAGCAAGACTATCCACTAGATTCAATCACATGCCTATCGCATATGTAAAATTTCATGGGAGTCTTTCCTTAATTGAACATCAATCAAACATATGACGTCAGCATCCGGCTCCTATATAGTAAAATTCACATTAACCGTGCATTTGATGTCTAGGCCAATCCCTTACGACGCTCCTGAGTGGCTGCTGATAAGCCAGTCACAGGGCTGGAAACTCTCAGTCTCTCTCGAGAGTTCACTTAAGCAGGATGCATGTTCCACCTCTCCCGAGGGATACATCTTTCAAAAGTATCCCTCAGGAGAGATGGAACACACATCCTGCCTATGTGAATTTTCTCGAGAAACTGAGTTTCCAGCCCCGTGGTTGGCTGATCAACAGCCAATCAGGAGCGTCGTGAGGGACTGGCCTAGACATCAAATGCACAGTTGATGTGAATCTACTATAGGCGTTCTTACGGACGAGTGGTTCATCAGCTGACAAGCGCTAGTGTCAGATTTAATAATCTTATAATAAGAATATTTATCTTCGCCCTTTCAACGCACACTTGAAGCACTAGAAGCTTCTTTCATAGCAGTGATTGGGAGACGCAACCAAAGGCTCTCCGGGGGATAAGGAGTTGCAAGCCAAATGGTTGGACAAGTCAAGAGTGGATGGCTGCATCAGGTAATGGCGAGAGGCGAGCGTGTTTTCACGAATGCTCCGGACGAAGTTGGAAGACTTAAAAGGATAAGAATTATCTGGAAGGCCATTTTGGAAGAGAGCTGGAAGAGATGGGTTGGTCACAATAAACAAGGCGTTATCCGGCCTCCAGCTTACTCGGTGCGCGTGCTAAAATATACGGTCAGGTACCGCATTGTTTAAGCAACGAAAATTTAAATAAATACGACATGTATTATTTGAACTAATTCTTCTGTACTGTTTCACACGCACATTATCTATTTTTTACACTTCCATTCTAATAAACAAATCATAAATATCCTATCCGAAACACATTTGTCAGACCAACAACAGCGAGAACAACAAAACGAAAGTATTATAGGCTTACTCCCCGAGTAAACTTAAGGATACAATATCTCGAAAGACATTCTGGGAGAAAGCAGGAAGAGATGAATTATCCACAATAAAAAGGGATACGATATCTGGAAGGCCATTCTGGAAGAGAGCTGGAAAAGATGATTTGATCAAATTAGAAAAAAAGGATACGATATCTGGAAGGCCAATTTGCAAGAGAGCTGGAAAAAGATGAGTGGGTCACAATAAAAAAAGGATACGATATCTGGAAAGCCACTCTGGAAGAGAGCTGAAAAGATGAGTTGGTCACAATAAAAGAAAAAAAGAAAAAAGGATACTTATCTGGAACGACATTCTGGAAGAGAGCGGAAAAGATGAGTTGGTCACAATAAAAAAAGTATACGATATCTGGAAGGATATTCTGGAAGAGAGCTGGAAAAGATGAGTAGGTCACAATAAAAAAAGGATACGTTCTCTGGAAGGTCACTCTGGAAGAGAGCTGGAATATAGATGGATCAGTCATAGTGATAATGATACGATATCTGGAATGACTTTCTGGAAGAAGGCTGGAAAAGATGAGTTGGTCACAATAAAAAAAAGGATACGATATCTGGAAAGACATTCTGGAAGAGAGCTGGAATAGATGGATTATTCACAGTCCGAGAAAAAGATACGATATTCTGAATGACATTCTGGAAGAGATTTGGAATATATGGATTATTCTCAGTGAAAAAGTTACGATATCTGGAAGGACATTCTGGAAGAGAACTGGACGAGGGGGTTTTCCACAGTGAAACAAAATCAGATACCTGGATAGATGGATGGAAGGGAACCGTTCATCGTAAACCTGACAACATGATTACTGTAGTAGATTGACATCAACCGTGCATATGATGTCTAGGCCCTTCCCTTACGACGCTCCTGATTGGCTGTTGATAAGCCAATCACAGGGCTGGAAACTCTCAGTCTCTCTCGAGAGTTCACGTAGGCAGGATGTATGTTCCATCTCTCCTGAAAGTCGTATACCTCAAGAGAGATGGAACATACATCCTTCCTATGTGAAGTCCTGAGAGAGACTGAGGTTTCCAGCCCTGTGATTGGCTTATCAATAGCCAATCAGGAGCGTCGTAAGGGACTAGCCTAGACATCGAATGCACGGCTGATGTGAACCTACTATAGCTGGGTGCTAACATTAAAAAAAAAATGAAACGCCACTGATGATGATGATGACAGAATGGGGCACACCCATTTGCTCTTTCGGCAGCCATTTTAAATTGACCTTTTGTAACGATGTAGCTTCTATTATGTTATCTCTGATGCTAAATAATAGAAGTTCAAATCATGCTCGTATATTGGATTTGCTGTCATCTGCACACAAGGTTCTTTCTTATTTTACGCACATCACTGTATTTTGAAGACATAAAAGAGGTGTGTGATAAGTAGATACAGCCACTAATATTAAAAAAAAATAACACACAGTAACAATACAATCATATTTGCAGTGTTTGTCGTAACAATCATCATCAATGCTTTCCTATTTAATTAAATCAAAATGATTACACATCATTCCTTTGGAATATCAAAAAGCTTTCAAATATGTACCTGATAACTAAGATAAAAATGTTATCCTTTCCCCTACACAGTTATCAGCAACAACAGAAGCCTTAATATGACAATATCCAGCATCAATGATCTCACATCTAAGCGTAATCTCTGTGTCTGTCAAATGTTTTAAATGAATCCGGTCTACGATTAAATAGATTTTGCTAGCGGAGTAAAGTAGGTTTATCTCTCCTTTTCCAAAGAAAGAAAATGTGTAGACAAAATAATCTCGCAAACATAAATACTCCTGTCAAGTTGCGGATATTCACACATGTGCTGAAAGAACACACAAGAGAAGTTAAAAGTATAATTTAGAGTATTCGAAAAACAGAAGATGTAAAGCAACGATGATAAATACGAAACTTAAGAGAAATGAGAAAGGTAAAGAAGCGAGCTTTGGCATTTGTAGTTCAGTGAAATATTCACATTTGGAAGAATTATATTTTCAAGTGAACACACACACACACGCAGCTGTTTGTAAACTTAGAGGAATTACAGTCTTTCTGGTTTCGGAATATAGTCAAAGCCTATGATTTGGTTTTGTTAATTTAAAACCTACTAGAGTACTTTCTGCATTGAAGTGCCTTCTAAATAACAATAGAATAACTAAGTATGCAAAAATGAATTCCTAAAAAGAATTTAATTGTCCTGTAAATATTTGCCATGAGTATAGAGCTACAATTTACTGTTGTTATATCAAAGCCAAAAGTACCTGACAACTTACAACAATACAAACAATAACAGTGCGTACTACACTCACACACATACACACTACAACACACAATAACACTGCGTACTATATATATAATATATATATATATATATATATATATATATATATATATATATATATATATATATATATATATGTATATGTATATCGAGCTACAATGTCCTTTAATATCTAATTCGCTCTACCTCGGAATTAATATATTTTCATATATGCTTAACCGGGAACCGAAGGGGAATTTTTTTCCCGATAATAGATTTGCCTGGACCAGGGCGCGAACCTATGGATCCTTTCAAACCCAGGAACGTCAGTGAAGCTTTACCTACTACACCACCGCGTAAAGCTTCACTGACGTTCCTGGGTTTGAAAGGATCCATAGGTTCGCGCCCTGGTCCAGGCAAATCTATTATCGGGAAAAAAATTCCCCTTCGGTTAAGCATATATGAAAATATATTAATTCCGAGGTAGAGCGAATTAGATATTAAAGGACATTGTAGCTCGATATACGTATATGAATCACGGAAATGTGATATGACTTATATGTATATGTATAGTATATATATATATATATATATATATATATATATATATATATATATATATAGATATGTATGATATGTATGTGTGATCTTCGCGAGATCACCTACCAAAACCCGTGTGTTGTAGTAATTACCCGAACGATCAATTCTAAAAGCTGCTATTCAATTAACGGCCGACAAATAAAAACTAAATACCTTTCAGATGACGATGTAAAGAAAAGTACCTCTCTAAACGGTGCGCTCCTTTTTTTTTTTTTCCTTTTAAGTCATAAATTAAACCGGATTCGATTGCAATTAGGTACCAACTCTACTTGTTCTGTAGAACCGATGTTACAGTTCGAGTTCGATGCAGTAACATTACAGATTGCAGTAGCACTTATTTGAAGTCACTTATTTGTGACAATTACTTATTTGAAGTCACTTTTTTGTGACAATTACTTATTTGAAGTCACTTATTTGTGACAGTTACTTATTTGAAGTCACTTTTTTGTGACAATTACTTATTTGAAGTCACTTATTTGTGACAATTACTTATTTGAAGTCACTTATTTGTGACAATTACTTATTTGAAGTCACTTTTTTGTGACAATTACTTATTTGAAGTAACTTATTTGTGTCAATTACTCATTTGAAGTCACTTATTTGTGACAATTACTTATTTGAAGTCACTTATTTGTGACAATTACTTATTTGAAGTCACTTATTTGTGACAATTACTTATTTGAAGTCACTTATTTGTGACAGTTACTTCAAAATTACAATACAAGCTAATGACTGTGAATGTAAGGGTATGCATTTTTAATAATACCGAACAAAAAGCCTTCAAGTAAATAAGTTAGCAAAGAGAGGACCCAAGATAGCGCATAATATATATTATCTTTATTGACCTTGGCTCTACTGATGTTCAGCATTCTTCAGTTCAAATCTCCCCCCTTTCAATATCCGGTTCTTTCCATTACCTTATCTTGCTTTTACTTGAGACGCAAAAAAAAAAAAGAAAAGGAAAAGGGAAAAGGAAACACATATACATAAATACCGAAATTAATCATGGAATCTCGATATAAAAAAAATGACTTTCATCTGGCAAAAAGATTTTTTCCTTATTCACCAATTTTTCTATATATATAAAAAAAAAACTCAAAGTAAAGGAAGAACTCCATCGAAAGAAAAATCTACTATAACCCAGAGGGATAAAGGCCATAAAAATACAAAAACAAAAAAACAAATAACAAAAAAAAATCCATTTGAAATGGGGGAAGAAGAAGAGGAAGAAGGAGAAGGCTCGACCATCTACCTGTATACGCGTATTACACATTCTTCAGTTTCGAAAACCATAAGATGAATGAGCGAGAGATTCCTTTGAAGAGTCCCACACACGCACACACGAATGCGACAGGGCCGCCTGGGCCCCTGGGCCCCCCCTCTCCATACACACCCCTCCCCCCTAACTACGGAGAGAGAGAGAGAGAGAGAGAGAGAGAAGAAAAGATGATGTAAATATTTGGAAGCGTAGAGGATGGGCCAAAGACAAAGATCACCAAAGACCTCAGAGTCCGATAAATGCGCAAAGAACTTCTCCCGCTCTGTTACGCCCAAAAGAGATGAAAGGGATCCTCGTATGAACGCACCAAAACGTGACACTGATGATGCATAAACTGCGCATATACACACGTAAGTGACTGTAAGCGTAGTGCGTAAAGGCAAACACACACACATACGCACTCACTCACATATACATACAAACATATATAACGTATATATATGTGTGTATGTATATATTATTAAGTATAATATATAATATATATTATTATTATATAAATATAAAATAATATATATATTATATTATATATATATATTATATATATATATTAATATATATATATAATATATAAATTAAATATATATTATAATAATATATATATATATATATTATATTAATATATATACATACCATCGCCGTTTAGTGGCATGCGTATGCATTACAGTTTCTTGATATTTTATTTACGCTGTGTAGAATCTCTTTCTTCGGTTAGTATAGGACATTTCTTAACATTCATTTAAGGAAACGAATTGAAGGACAGTAGTTAGCGCTTGCCTGTTTCCGTATGTCAATAAGAAGTATGGAAAATGCTCATTCCTTTACCGATGACTCTTCAGTTGAGGGCATTCTCAAATTCTAAAATTACCATATCAATGATATCCTCATAAGGTCCACCCAATTCTACGCAAATGTGGTATCGAAATGAGTCTTAGAATAATTCCGAGATAATTTCAAACATAAAAAGAACAAAATAGCAATCAAAAGAATAATTCCGATAGCAATTTCAACCATAAACAAAAAACAGCAAGCAGAAACTAGGTCAAGAAACCATGTATTTCCAAACAAACAAGCATAACGGAATAATCGTTTAATTTTTACTTCTTTGAATCGTCCGTTGCCAAATCTATTACATTTTTCTGTCACTTCCCAATCAGATACATTCCATTTATTTCCTTCGCCAAGCCGTTTTTTTTTTTGCCTTCAGTATATATAAAATTGCTACGTCAAAAGCAAAAATCTCTTAAATCCACAACGAAGATGTTCCGTATGTCAATAGATTTACGTCTTCCTAGGCACCTTAAAGTAGAAAGTGTGTAACGCCATAAGCGAGTCTTACTTCGAATGAAATTTCCATATTCGGGAACTTTCGTCTTTAACTTCTCCATCTTTATCATGTCTTAAAAGTTTTCCCCCAAAAGACCGATTCGTCATAACCGCTCGAAAATATTTTCTTCGCTGCCTTTCACTGATCCAGTAAGAGGCCGTTTCCATCCTCTGATTCTTTTATGCCTCTGTTTCTGTTTAAGTCTGTTTTTATCATCCATCATGTTTCATTTATACTTACTTATTTTTTTCGGACAGAATCTCCGAGTAAGTTCGTATCCAAATTTTCTCCAAAGTTTAATTACAAGTAGGCACTTTTTCAAGTGATAATACCAATGAACGCTTTCATTGGTATTATCACTTGAAAAAGAAATTACTTTTTTTTATATCATTTTCTTATTCTTAACATCAACCAACTCGTCTTGAATAATTAACCGAACTCGCGCAGAATATCAATAAGAATCATGAAAAAAAAAGCCCCTAAACTTTCTGTTGTTTATACGAAATTTAAATTGCTCATCAGTAATCATAGTCTCAGTCTACTGTACTACATAGATACCCTTGGGACCGTCGACGAAAACTGCCGTCGTCAAAGTTTTGAAAGGTCATATCACGCGTTGAAGTATATGAATTAAACATGGCGCTCTTCACTTGGAGAGCTTCAAACCTAATTCTTTATCTAAAGAATGAGAGCCTGCTTTTTCTCCCTCTGAGATCTGAAGGCCTTGTGTATATTTACATATATTTTAACGCCAGTGCATTCATTAGACAAGTCACTTTTAAATACACACACACACACACACACACACACTAGGAGGCCTTAAAAGATAAACATATCACTTACATGAAAGTGAAAATTGAAGAATATCATTTGGAAATGTTACGCATGATGGGAAGAAATCAGGTAAAACGACGCAAATTGAATAGATATTCCAGTTCAAAATTGGATTTAAAAAATGCATAAAGGGTCTCACAGCGTTATCTGCCCAAAATAATTTTTAGTGCATCAGGAATTATTGACATAACTGCATGGTACTAGAGGCTGTCGTATATCATTATTACTGCTGCGCTCTTGATAAACGTTCTAAATATATTAAAAATGGTTTTCAAGATATCTGAGGACCTAACATACCACTTGTTATCATTCGTTCACATGACAAATAACTGCATAAATAAAAATAAAAAAAAAAGTAAAACAGAACAAAAGAATACATGTGGCCAAGACCTTTCGATATCCAACGCAAACCTGGTTCGCTAAGCTCTCTCTCTCTCTCTCTGTTTTTACAACATTTTCTATTTAAGGAACAAAAGCCCACATTAAAATACAATTACCTTCAATCAAAATCTGCTGGTATGATATCGTTCCTATTCTCATAGTCATGCGCATTTGGTTACAAGTAAAAAAAAAAAAAAAAATTCAGTAAAAGACCAGAGAATACAAGAAAGTAATCCATCTTGGTTACTAAGAATTCCTTAACGGACACCAAACCAGCCATAAAAAAATTCGATAGACATATGAGAGGTTACCCTAGGCTTCAGTGGTAGGAATCACCATTGGAGATAGGTTCCTTGTTGGCCGAGTGGACTTCGCCTCGGCCACCAATCCGGTGGTCCGAAGTTCGATTCTTGGCTCGGTCAACTCAGAACCAGAGGAATTTATTTCTGGTGATAGAAATTCATTCTCGATGTAATGTGGTTCGGATCCCACAATAAGCTGTAGGTCCCATTGCTAAGTAGCCAATTGTTTCC
>NC_087201.1:157235818-157300818 GCF_015104395.2 Macrobrachium nipponense | reverse complement strand
TTACGCTGTTTTTTTTTTCTCCTTAAGCAATCATATCAAGTTTCTTAATTTGCAGCATTTTTCTTCTTAATACCTTTACTGGCAAAATGTGTGGATCGTCTTTTTAAAGAAGACTGTATTTAACACTTAAAAAAACACGAAAACAAAGGATAACAAAGTAATAAAAATTTTCCCAACTGCAAATGAATTCTGACTTCCATTTTCAGTTGATATACAAACCTGTTCTATTTATAAGGTGCTTATTTTTGACAAAAAGGTGCTGATGAAATTAAGAAAACAGAACTTCACACCTATCTCTCTCTCTCTCTCTCTCTCTCTCTCTCTCTCTCTCTCTCTCTCTCTCTCTCTCTCTCTCCTTCCAGCGCGCATAACAATTGTCCTGTTTTTCGTACTTAACAAAATTGGCCACACCCTTCCAGTACCATCGCTGCAATTTCCCCAGGGACCCCTCCACGGCTTCTTCATTCCACCAAAGTCAAGCAGAAGAGCACTTCCACCGTTTTCAGCCATCTTTCTATCAAATTCTGTCATGCTTTGTTTTCAAAGACAGGACCGTTCCATTTCTATGTGGAAAAGAATGAACAAGCTCTTTCTCTATTCCACAACAGTCTCCTTATCCAGGTTACAGCTGCTATGAATCAGGTCACTGCTCTGACAAGATGATTTCTCATAGGATTCAAAACTCAACTGGAACATTTATCAGAATCTAGATCTGAAGAAGTCATGAATCAACAAACATATCATCTGGAGCAAAACAGGTAGAAAATAAACTTACGAACTATTTTTGCTCCTATATACATTTTCAGATCTCATGGAAAACGAAATTTCCCAGTTTTCGTTAGTTAGAAATACTTGGCAGCAAACGCACACTCACAAAGACAGAGAAACGCACGCGCGCGCACACAAACACACACACACACAGACATAAGGCAACAAAAAGAATGATCGTGTCTGGAATGTTGGTTCCATTGTATAACAGTTATTGTATCCATGTAATAACTATGGTAAATATATGATGATTTCCTTTATAAGGGAGAGAGAGAGAGAGAGAGAGAGAGAGAGAAGAGATTTGAGAGAGAGAGAGAGAGAGAGACGAGAGGAGAAGGAGAGAGAGAGAGAAATATCCAATGGTTTCCTTTAAAACCTTATGTAGTGCTACACAAGGTTTAGAGAAAACTCTAGACCTTGGTGCTAGATATATAGGTACAAAGACCAGGAGAGAGAAGAGAGAGAGAGAGAGAGAGAGAGAGAGAGAATTACTGCATATATCTCAGCTCTCGCACCGTATCATTAGTTTGCCCTCATTTGGTCACGCCGTTTGGGCCTCGACCTAAGACAGCGAAGGAGAAGAGGGGGGCGGGGTGTGGGTGGGGTGGTCTGGCGAAATCCATAAATCTCACTTGATTAAGTCATTAGGGACTCGTGGTCGACTACCCTCAGAACAAAGGAATTACGATTCCTTGGGTCTGCCTGAGCGGAATGTGTAGAGTAGACAGACACACGAGACTTGATCCGAGGCAGATGTGATGACGTAATTTCGTTTTGTTTGTTGATACGTTGACGCAGAACGATAGTTTAATTCTCGCTCGTACCAATTAATTAAGCTCGATGGGATTTCGTTTATACGTTTGGAATGAGAATGAACGTGTGACGCAGGGTATCAGATGTATTCGCAGCTGGCAACCTTGGAAATGTTTTAGGAAAGTCTCTCTGTTACCTGCCATCAAATCTGATAAAGTAGTTGAAATCTAAGGAGAAATCTCTCGCAATGGAGTCTGGTGTATATCTTTGTATCTAATTATCTATATATAACATATAAATAGGTTGATATATATATAAATAGTAATCCGTTATACTAGTATTTATATATATATTATATATAATAATATATATATATATATAATTTCCCAAACCCCGGTTACGAGAAATTTTTCCTTTGAATTCCTCTACCTTGTCAGATTTTTATTTCACATCTATATATACACACACACATATATATATATATATATATAATATATATTTATATATATATAAAATCCTGTATACAATCCTCATCTCAAGCCTATTATACAGCTTGACAAATATTTTACAATCATCCAAAGAATTCTTCAGAAATGAGTCATCCTACGAGCTGGCTAGTTTTTTTTCCTTTATTGCCTCATGGACCATTAAGCTTAAATACGTCCGATATCACAGGGCAATAAACACCATCAAATCCTCCTTTCCCGGTCAAAAGAAAAAAAAAGAAAAAAAAAACCGCTTCCGGTACAAAATGGTCGTTTTCATTCAAGAAAATGAGTTAACGCGGACAAAATACCGCCGGCCGATCACTTTTTTTATTTTTATTCTCGTTCAAGTGGTGTAATGAGAGCAAAAAAAAAACAAAAAAAAAACGCCAGAATGGAGGATATTTGATGCTGCGTTTGATCTCGGCGGACATCCAAGTTTACCGGATCAAATTGCCCGAAGTTACGCGTTATTTTTGACCATCAGCCGTGACGTTACGGTGAACGCTTCCATTGCCGCGTCACTGAAGCGTTGGATCAACAGGACAGAATGAAAAGGGGAGAGTGAACACAATGAAGAACGTTTGTCTATAGATTACAGAACATGAGAGTTTGTGTAATATCTTAGTGTCTTCCCACATAAGTGAAAAGCTCGATAATGATGATACTTTATTAAAAGTAATGGTTACTTAAGCAGCGTCACACTTGTAGAGATTCTTCTCTCTGTTTTCCGAATAGCGGCTTTTTCCGTGCTACTTTAACAGGCTACAGTAGATTCACATCAACCGTGCATCTGATGTCTAGGCCAGACCCTTACGACTCCCCTGATTGGCTGTTGATAAGCCAATCACAGGCTGGAAAACCTGTCTCTAGAGAGAGTTCACATAGGTAGGATGTATGTTCCACCTCTCCTGAGGGATACTTTTGAAAGCCGTATTCCTCAGGAGAGGTGGAACATACATCCTGCCTATGTGAACTCTCTCGAGAGATTGAGAGTTTCCAGTCCTGTGATTGGCTTTTCAACAGACAATCAGGGACGTCGTAAGGGACTGACCTAGACATCAGATGCACGGTTGATGTGAATCTACTATAGTAGAGTGAACATAAAATTTCTTGATCAAATACAGGGTCAAAATCGGTGTATATATTTGAATTTAATACCGATTTTGACCCTGTATTTGATCATGACCTCTATAGGCGCTCTACTAACCTGTTCAAGTAGCACGGAAAAAGCCGTTATTCGGAAAATAGAGAAGAATCTCTACAAGTGTAACGCTGCTGAAGTATAGCTATTACTTTTAATAAAGTATGCTTGAGAGAGGGTCTGCTTCCTAAGTACAACAACAACAACAACAACAACAACAATAATAATAATAATAATAATAATAATAATAATAATAATAATAATAATAATAATAATAGTTTATATCATCAGCTCAAGGCCATATACATGAAATGTACAAAGAAAAGACAATAACATACAGTCTAGATACATAAGATAACATGATAAAAAAAAGAGTAATCGGCAATATCCACACTTACTGAGATAGAATACGAGATGGTAATCAAAATAATGGTCATAACCGTAATAAGCTTCAGAAGTTAAAAAATTGAATGTAAAAACTATATTGATTACAATCACAGTAATAATGAAAAAATGAAAATACCAGTAATAACAATAATAGTAGCAATACAATAATAATGATGAAGGTTATCTTTTTACAACGATCAAAGCTGACAAAATTCGTATCTCTTTAAGAATAATAAGTGATGCGCAGATGACATAGAACAAAATAACACTATCAGCAACTGCAATAATATCAAAGTAAAAGTAGCTGTGGATGTTGTTCTATTATGGTAGGAACAAGAAATATAGCAGCTAACGTTAAAACATATTTCAGCCATAAATGACTTTGCAAAACCAAACTACTACTCAGATACGAGACACTTTGCGTGTAAACCGCAGGTGCTAAATAAAATCGACCGCATTTTAACAAGGACAACACTAGGAGCAATCATAAAGCACTAAAAGAACATCCATAAAACACACGAGAACATCATCCCAGTCGTGTTTTACAAAACAGAAGCAGCAAAGAATCAAAGCACTTAATGATCTCTGCAATGCTGCAATTTACGGCTACTTAAACGAGAAGATCTTCGGCAACTTCAGAAAGCAGGAAGTGTCTTGCAGAAGTTACGGAACTGAAGATGCTCAGGAAAGGCTGACATATGTCAATGAAGGATCATCAGCCGACATTCAGTGTACGGAAGATCATGAATAAATTTCATATATCTGTCTGAAGCAGGGAAAAAATTCCCTCTTAAAATTAATTTTTCCGATGAAAAAAATACTTAGGACACTTTTCACAACCTCAGGCAGTATCTCATATATGAATGATGATTACTAAAACCAGTTATTGAACAAATAAGTTATCGCCGTAGCTGAAATATTAAATAGTCCTGAGGTGTCTAGTTCTAAGGGAAAGTGGGATAATGTCACTCTTAATTTGAATGAAAAAGCGAGAACTCTCCTGAGTACGAAATATGATAGTGTCAAAAATAATTCATATAAAAAAAATCTAAAGGTTACCATAGAAAGGTTTTAATTACCATTACGTCATTTATCTTCTAGATGTAATTTGGGTAAAAAAATGGAAAAAAAACTAAATCTCTTTAAGGATGAAATTAATATGCAAATATAAACGAGGCTTATAATCTATTCTCAATGTTAATGCCATAAAGTCTTCTCAAAAGTAATTAGCGGAGAGAGAGAGAGAGAAGAGAGAGAGAGAGAGAGAGAGAGAGAGAGAGATACAATATTGGTCCAAATAACCTGTTCAGCAGGTCAGCCGCTAAGTAAATTGCTCCATCATCTTATTCAAGGCAGGAAAAACGAAACCTTTCATTATATTAGAGTGTGGGCCTAAATGGGCGTGTTTTAGCCTAGGGAAAGGCGAGATGGGCGTGGTCAGGGCTATAACCACCCATTCCCGTTCGCGTTTCTCCTTGGGCGAAAGGAAAAGAAAAACATACATATTTTACTTGCTAAATAAGATCCCACGGGTAAAACGTGCGTGCGTCTTTGGCCCACTGAAGTCGAACCGCTACTGAGATATTTATATATATATATATATATATATATATATATATATATATATATATATATAAATATGTGTGTGTGTAGTCACTCACTACTTGAGAAAGGTGGAAATTATTTCACCGCAATACAGTCTTTAGCTTTTAAACCAGAGTGTTTTAATGGGCCTTTTATACTTGAGACGTATCCTGTTTTAACAGAAGAATTTATTTACATATATATATATATATATATATATATTATATATATATATATATATATATATATATATATATATATATATGCTTAAAACATCACAGTAGATGCACGTGACTTCATTAAATAAGCGAATACCACAGGAAAATGATAGGCAGAAATTCAAGCGTTTCGATTTCTGTCTATCATTTTCCTGTGGTATTCACTTATATATATATATATATATATATATATATATATATATATATATATATATATATATATATATATATATGTGTGTGTGTGTGTGTGTGTGTGTGTGTGTGTATAATAATAATATATATATATATATATATATATATATATATATACATATATATATTCATACATACATACAGTCATGTCACAGCTTAATAATCCGAGCTTTAGACCAAAGAAGTTACGTACGTCTCTCTTCATTATGCTGATGAAGCGCTCGGGTGAGCTTTGCTAACTAAACTTCAGCACAAATTTTCCTCACGACTTCAGTGAAACAACCCACTCAAATATTGGCTCCTTGGGCTAAAGTTTGGTGGCAAGATGCTTTACCCAAGTCATAAGATCGCTTGAACTTTCAATGGAGAGGAAATATTCTGTCCTGAATCAAAGAACATTTAACCACGTAGGAAATACACCAATTCCGCGTCATTTGGTTCACGTGAGAATAAGGAAGTCGGGAGTTTTAGAAAATGAGTGAGTAGCGGGTATGTCTTCGGTAATAAAAGAAGTCTGACGGAAATAAACACTATTTTACTGAACGATATACAGATCTCAGTACTTCTGACAAAGGAAACAAGGCCTGATCCGACCTCCAGCTCACTTGTGGAGCTCGCTAAAAAAGAGCGTTGTTTCACCAACGAAAATTAAAATAAATACGCTACATTTTATTAGAAATAAATTTTCTGTAATATTTAACATGCACATACATAATTTATTTTTTACATTTTCATTCAGATAAATAAATCATAAATAGCATATTCTATCTTTAACTTAACGCGAAACACCTTCTTCAGAACTCTTTAGGCTTTCCTACCCCACCCCCCACAACAAGAACAACAACATCAACAACAACAAAGGAGTTTGAAGGCTTACTCCCCGAGTAAGCAAAACATCTTGCAAATAGCCTGCGATACTGGGATTAATCCCCTGGCGTTCGAATTCGATATATATCTATACAGAGAAAATGATAAACCATACCACCATAATATGGAAAAAAATAAAATAATGAACGTGAACCAAATTTAATATACTCTGCATTTTTCGTAGGAGCATAAATGACCTTACATCGCCGTCTGTCTGTCTGTCTATTTGGCTGTATGTCTCACGCTCTCAAAGCATAAATATACACAAAATACACACAGGTGCGAACTGTTTCGCTAGATAGCTTGTGTTTGTGTGTATCACGGATCGATATACACAAGTGAGGATTTCTATTAGACAAAATAAAAAAAAATTACAGGGATGTGTAAGGTACCAATGGATAAGGGAAAGGTTCTAAAGGAACAGGTGAGAGGTTGAATGTTAATTTTTGAGAAGAGAAAGTTGATAGAAGTAAAAGTAAAGAATGAAACTGGAAATAACATTATTTATTGCATTTTAGAAGATATATTGTTGGAATGGAACTGTCTTGGTGTCCAGGATTTACAGTAAATAAATAAATAAAAAAACAATAATAAAAGACTTATCTTTGATTCAGCAAATATAAGACTAACTGGGAATCAAAAGGCTTATTTTTTCCAGAGTTCATCCCTATATGAAAAAACAGATTAATAACTTATCTATCTATCTATTTATCTATCTATCTATCTATCTATTTATATACATATATACACATATTCGTAGTCTTGAAAAAAATGTATCTTCTTTATCTATCTCATTAAAACTTATTTACTTGTACAAGTCAAGCATACAAAACCAAATCATGTAGTATTATCTTAACATTTTCTCTCTAAGGAGACCAGTCTAATAATTAGATATTACTCTCTAAGAGAGAGAGAGAGAGAGAGAGAGAGAGAGAGAGAGAGAGAGAGAGAGAGAGTCCAAAGCCTGGAGATGAATAATTGGCAAACCGAGTGAGCAAACCGCAGGTTTATGGCTGCAGGAGAACTGTCTTGCAATTCCGCATCTAAAAATAAAAATGACTGAAAACAGAAAGTTAAAATAAAAGAGGAATTGGAAATAGACCCACTAAATCATTTACCGTTATGCATATTTATATCGCCGTCTATGACATAAAAAAAGGTAATACAATATATATGGAAATAAAGGTAAAAATCTGTATTTCTACAGCACACAGAATAAGATTTGACTAAAAAGAAGCTGAAAATAAAAAATAAAATGGAAATAGACTTAATAAATCTTTTACCCTTATGCATACTCATAACCCAACTGTAATATAATATACAAAAATAAAGGTAAAAATCTGTATTTCCACAATACACAAAATGAAAAGTGACTAAAAACAGAAGCTGAAACTATAAAATGGAATGGAAATAGACTTACTAAATCATTTACCTGTGTACGTTCGCATATCACCGCTGAGACAACATAAACGTAAAGATCTGTACACAGTACACAAGTGACTATAAATAGAAGTTGAGAGCAAAAAAAAAATGGCGATAGACTTACTAAATCATTTACCTTTACGTATACTTACATCACCGTCTAGGACATAACAAAAATGTAATGTAATACTATCAAAGCAAAGGTTAAAATCTGCATTCCCACTGGAAACGCGAAACGCTAAAAGATTTGTTTTGCCTTGTGTTGGGGCTTCGGAAAACGACCAACCAATATCTCACAAGAGTTTCGTTCCGTTATTACGAAATCTGAAAAAGCTGCTGTCTGCCCGTTCTTCTGGAGATTCTTCCTTGGGCGTGGTAAATGATTCTTCGTTTCTTTACTGGAATGTTGTGGCGGCTTTTGCGTTTGTTAGCTAGTTAGGTTTCTCGTGACGTCGCATTTACCGCAACAATAATGTAACCAATTCAAGATTTTATATGCCATGGGCAAAATGTTTCTTGAAACGAAACCATTTCTGCAAACTGGGATTCTTTGTGTCTCAGTCTATCTTGTCCAAAGTTGTAGTCTAAGTAATTCACAGACGTATTATACATACAATTCTTAATTATATGATAACCACAATGAAAGTCTGGACAATGATTTTAAGGAATTTAGTTGATTAACATCCTGATTCCTACAATCACGATCCTGTATCTCTTCTCGAAAGTGTCTGCTTTTTTTTCATTACACATCAAATAGTTCGTGTCATTTGGAACTCCTAGTTTTTAATGCTATGACGCCGCTAAGTTATGTCGTCTCAAAGATGGAATTCCATGGATGAAATATACAAAATTATTGATATGAAAGCCACCAGCATTCCATCCTGTACTCCCGAAGGGCAATCACTGTGTCATCTTCAGCGAACTTTCTCCAGTGAGGTGTCCGATACGATCACGATTGATTCTCCTGATTTGCAGATTATCATCCTCCAATCACTGCTTCCTTTATTGGGCCACTTGACGTGCCTGGCTATGCATCTGACGAACGCAGCCAGCCGTGCTTTCAGTGCAAACAAGATTACCTAACTTTACGCTCAGTCTTATCTGTGATTGAAAACATCTGCCACGCGATACGGCCATGAGATGCCCTGTGAAAACATATTAAACCCAAAGACTGCTTTCATGTTTCCCATGTCTTATCACTGCGGAGAAAGTTGATATGCGTGTAAATATTGAGTGGATTTTCTTTTATCTTTCCTGGAGTATCTTAGCCTTGATATGAGTCACTAATATGACTTAGATGTATCATCCTACAATGTTTATGAAAATAATAGAATCGATTCTACTATCGTCAAATGAGCGCACACTTGATTTAACGTAAACTGGTGTTACGAGTTTAAAATTTTTGTACATTCAGATGAGAATACAAAATAAAACAGCAACAAAAAAAAAATTACAATGACTGCTTCAGAGTATTAGTGAGAAGGATGTTGCAGAAACTGAACTCTAAAAGCTAAACAATGTAAGCCTTGATAAGCCGCCCCCCCCACCCACCCCCCCTCAAAAAAAAATTAAATTTGAACCCCTCAACAACACCACAGCGCCATTTCTAATTTTTTTTTTTCAAGTTGAAGATAACTAGAAAAGTTGGCGGACTGATATATATTAGCTTTCATGGTATCATACTCAATAGGCTCTGGGTTCTTGTAATCTAGTACTCTCACAAAGTAAGAATTTATTGAAAAAATCAATAGAATTCGTTCCGCGAGGTAGGTAAATCTTCTTACGAAATAAGGATTCAATCAGTGTGAAAAAGATGCTTAAGGTTAAACACATGTTCTGTCTGTGTAGCATCAGTAATAGTGACGTGGGCATTCTGTTCAAACTTGATATATCACAAAATCTAAAGCCCCATGGCACTTTATTTAGTAAGTCAGTCTGCCTCAATATTTGTTTCTAATCTTCTATTGTGGTTATTTAAGTGGAATGTTCAAAGACAAAATCTGAAATTTGGGTCAGAAAGTCGACCCAGAAGAGATATGAAATGCATGAGGATATTGATTCTTCATCTACCAACATAATGCAAATAGTGTGAGAATGTGCCAGTCACATTCGCAGTTAGGTACCTTAAAAACAAAAACAATATTGGCAAAGGGCTTGCACGACATAGCGAACTCATTAGTGAAATGAAAAATAATATTATAGTATTGCTTATGCATGACACTGCAAACATTTCTCCAAACTTGGTTAATGGTCAGGAAACAATCATTACTTGTTTCGTGTCATAAAGGGGCGTGGCCGGATTATGAAGTGACAAATATGTAAAAATGCAAAATACAATCATATATTATTTATTTCCAAGTGAGGGTGGGTGTCACGTGACAGGAAGTGAAGCGCACGAGAAAAACAAAATTAGAACGTTTATACAATCTGGAAACGAATTTCACCTTCATGCTTTTTAACGAAAAATAAAAAATAGAAATTTGTTGGAAATAAAATAGCGCATCAAAACTGAATTGAACAATCTGTTGCTAGCATGAGGGTGGGAAGGGTTGTAGTCTAATTATTCTATTTGGGCGCTTAATTACGATAATTAAGCAGACGCCCAGGGCCTTGTCCTCAGGAAAATGTCAAAATGATTATCTGCTTCTACCTAAGGAAAATGTCAAAATGATGAGATAACGAGTCAAATTACAAGATGGTAATAAAGGCGTTTGATGGAAGAGATAGAATATCACACATTTCATTATTAAAGCAAAATTAACGAACTCTGGATAAGAGAAAAGAAAACGAATTTGAAATTATTGTCTGTGGGCTGGTCGAGCTGTTCAGTAAGATACTTATAATCCGAAATCTTTTTTAGCAAATTACCTTGGCGTTTGAGAAATTAAATTAACGCAAAAAAAAAAAAAAAAGGTTGGAGGGAGGGGGGTTAAAATGAATAGGTGTTTCCCTAGTATAGAAAAAGAGGTAACAGCCTTGCTGAGCGAAGGTCGGACACTGAATAAGAAACTAAGAACCTTTATTACAAACACACACAGTTTCCTATTTCCGTCTCCAAATCATCAGGACCGATCAGGTTACGAGGGCGTGTTCATAAGAGAATGGTATGCTTGTAAATAATCTAGATGGTAAGAATTGCAACGCACAAGTGATACAGCTGCGAGTGTAAAATTCGTCTCACTATGGTGACAAACGATGCTATATTCATTTATGCTATGTCAATGGGAAAAGAGTTTGTTTGTTTGTATCGTGTTTTACGTTGCATGGAACCAGTGGTTATTCAGCAACGGAACCAACGGCTTTACGTGACTTCCGAACCACGTCGAGAGTGAACTTCTATCACCAGAAATACACATCTCTGACCCCTCAGTGGCATGCCCGAGAATCGAACTCGCGACCAACGCGGTGGCACATCAACACCATACCGACCACGCCACTTAGGCACTGTCAATGGGAAAAGAGTATTACAATATTGTCAAAGGGAAAAGAGCATTAAAATATTTTCAAGCAGCATCAATAAAATGATGTGACGTAGAGTCAAGGTAATTCGTTGAAGAATAAAGATAGAATTGGTCACAAATGACTTTTTTTTTTCAAAAATACGATAAAAATAACGAAATGTAAACAAACTGAGAAAACGACAAAAACATTCCCTTTCGAGAGGCTTCACGTACTGTTCATCATTAGGTGTAAGTGCCATGACTCTCTTTCCCTCTATAATAAGTGGAATCCCTTGTATACCTCACGAGAGCTTCTTCGCATGCACTGCGGGCGGGCGGGGGGGGCCGGGGGGGCGGGGGGGGGGGGGGGGTGGGTGGGTGGGGGGGGGGGGGCGGCGTCGGCTGATGCTGCTGCTGCTGCTGCTGAAGCACACAGTGCTTTATGAAAGCTTTCGTTCCCGATGCGGTCCGATAATGATATTGACATGCAGACCTCATAAAGAAGTATGCAAATAAGATGCTGTGCCGCTTCCTTACATAGCTGGCTGGCTGACTTATCGGCTTCTTATTATTCTCTCTCTCTCTCTCTCTCTCTCTCTCTCTCTCTCTCTCTCTCTCTCTCTCATTAAACCTACCATGAACGAAGAATTTTTTTCCGATTCCCAGACGGATATATTAAAAATCTTTAAAAAAGGGGACTTTCTTTTATTTAAAAAAAAAATCGATATAACCAAACATCTTGCCTTATCAATACATGAACATAACTTTTAAAAATATTAATTTAGGTAACTACAATATTTGAGGTTCCTCGCCCATTCACTCATACTGTTCACTTTTTGGGAATCGCTGGTTTGACCTATGACACTCGCAGACGACTTTGAGGCATGATGAAGATTTTTATTTTTTTGTTTATTCATTTTTTTGTAGGCCAGATACTTTACTATCACTGCTAAACTAAATTACATTTCATTGGGCAATGAAACTCACATCTTTATCTTTATACAATTCATCTCTCTCTCTCTCTCTCTCTCTCTCTCTCTCTCTCTCTATATATATATAATATATATATATATATATATATATATCGAGCTACAAATGTCCTTTAATATCTAATTCGCTCATACCTCGGAATTAATATATTTTCATATATGTTTAACCGAGGAGGAATTTATTAGGCGATAATAGAATTGGCGGCCGACGGGCACGAACCATCGACTCTAATTCCAGGACTCGATATATGTATATGAATCACGGTAATGTGGTATGACTTATATATTATATATATATTAATATATTATATAATTATATATATATATATATAGATAATACATATACATATATAATTATATAAATAACAATCTAAACTGCGTACCCTATGGAGCCATGAAAATGTTTCTATAAGGAAACGTTTGCCAAGTCGAGGCATTGGAGCAGCTTATAAGAAATCCCCTCCCCCTAATCTGGCCATAACCATTTTGGCGATACGACGAGGGGCGGGGTGGGGGGAGGGGGGGGGAAGAGAGAGAGAAAGACCTAAAACAACACATCAGAGAAAGGAAGCAACGCCGTAACGGGAGAGTTTTACGAAGTCGAGGCGCAGAAAGTTGCTGAATCCGCGAGGTAACTCATGGGGATTTTGCTGACGAAGCACGACCGTTTTCCGTGATGGAATGGCCGACATGAACGGCGCGTTTCAGAAAAGAGGGGTGGAGGAGAATCAAAGAAGGAAAATGGAAAACAAGATTTACAGTCCTTTGTCGCAAATAGTACGGCGGTGGGAGGGGGAAAACCGACTCTTACGTTAAAAAAAGAGAAAAAAAAAAGTGGAGCAATGGCTGGATTAAATATGAAATTTGTAAAGTTCACCCGAAATGCGGCCAGGAAATGTTTCCAGTTCTTCATAACGGCAAAAAATGGCGCCAAGAAACAAAGGAAATGAGTTATTGAATTATAAACCATCTTGAACATTAAATGCAATATTCCCTATACTTTCTACATTTGTTTTAAATTACCCCTGAAATGTCATGAAATAGAACAGTCATCCTAAGGCAAGTAATTTGAAAGCTATTAATGACTTTATTTTCTTAATGATATTGGAGAGAGAGAGAGAGAGAGAGAGAGAGAGAGAGAGAGAGAGAGAGAGAGAGAGAGATTATTAGCTTGCTTGTTTTGTAAAAATAGCAATTCTGAAGAGGTATTCTAATTAACAAGCAAATCTTTTGTTTAACGAAGACATAAGTCATATATAATATAGTTATTAAACAAACAAAAACTTCTTTCAGTTTTCTTCTGAGATTGAAAAAGAAACCCACAAAATCTGTGTAACGTGTTTACTTCTAAGTATTTACATTTAATTTTACTCCACACTCAACTACTTTCAGGCCCTATCTGTGGCCCATATTCAAGATATGTTTGGGTTGTCAGCCTGGGTCAAGGCCCAGCAGTACAGATAGGGCCTGAAATTACTCGAGTGTGAAGTAAAATCAAATGTAAATACTATGAAGCAAACACGTTACACAGTGATTTTGTGGGTTTCTTTTTCAATATAGTTATTTATTTATTTATTTTTTGGCATGTTATCGTAACCTAGTTTCTCTAGAATGACTTGTGAATCTTATAAACCTTTATTGCGAATCTCAACAATGCCTGCGTCACTAATAACTTTTAAACTCTATATTCGAACTGACTGACAATAACGCATTATTTCAAAATGTTCGAATGACAGTATAATTAGATCGTACACAAAACCCGCTGTCAATCACTGCTTAAAAAGAATTATAACGCGTATACACCACGATTACATCAATAGGTTCAGAACCCTTTAATACAGCGGATGATTCGCTAACAAACGAAACATAATTCTCTGGAATTAGGTTTCAATGCCACTGAATACTGAATTTGTAGGTTATGATAAACTCGGATCACGAGAGATCACGCCCCGACCTTTGATAACAAAATCATCACGGTGTATCTATCATCCTGATAATCGGAACTGAAGTGATCGGAATAACACCCGGACGCTTGAATAAACAAACATTAGACCCTGCAACCTGGAATTTTGGCCGCGCTTTCAAAATCAAATCGCAAGAGCTTTCTCCAAGCGCTTGTGGGTCACCGAGACGTTATGAATAGGATTTTATGTGTTAGTATTAAGCGTAATCAGCCAATTTCACGGCTCAAAACACATCCTTGAGGAGTGAACGAAGAGATAACTTTTCCCCGCATTACAATGACAGGTTTTCCGTCGTTGTAATGTGAACATTAATGACAATATCACTAAGTCTATGAAATAGACTTCTGTGTGTTAAAAAAAATAAATCAGAACAAGAAAAAAATGTAAATATGAGCAAATAATATATACGTATATGATGATACATACATTTACACAATTTTCTGTAATATTTGGAGGTAGGACAGCCTCTGATCTAGGAGGGAACATTTTAATGACTGTCAGTAACTTATAGAAAATTACCTGGTGTTACAAATACTTGTGACTATAACTGAAGTAGCAGTATTATCCTATGAAGTGAGTATAAACATATCACTCATTAAACTTATTAGATGATTAAATATGCAATTAATTAATAAATTCTCTCTCTCTCTCTCTCTCTCTCTCTCTCTCTCTCTCTTCTCTCTCTCTCTCTCTCTCGTGGATTAATAGTGCCCAAAAGTATACCAGGAAAACTAAGGAAACCACACAGGACATTAATCCACTACGCACCAGCATCGATAATGCAGTGTCTTTTCAGTGCGTTGCCAGATCATCTGAGGAATATATCAGGAGTGAGCGTAGATGTGTTGAAGAATAAGCTCGACGAATTACTAAGCTGCATTCCAGACCATCCAAGATCGGAAGATGCAAAATATACCGGAAGATGCATTAGCAATTCTCTAGTAGATATTAGAGTTGCCTCACACTGAAGAACCTGGGACAAGCCAAACGAGCTGTAAGGTCTGTAAGGTAAGGTCTCTCTCTCTCTCTCTCTCTCTCTCTCTCTCTCTCTCTCTCTCTCTCTCTCTCTCTCTCTCTAATATCTACTGATTGTGATAGTCATCAGCTAGTATTAAAGGATCATATGTTTTTCATTACACTTTTCTTTGATTAGAATGTCAAAATTCTATATATTTTTTTTTAAATTCTACCATACCTGTTATGTTTTTGTTATGTTATACGCATCAGCTAGCTTCTTAAGGCAAACTAACTAGTCTTTTAGAATTGTTCTAGTCCATGTGTACCACAACTTCTAGGTGACCGCATACAAAAGTGTTATCAAACACGTGTCAAATTAATATCAGAATTCCTAATTTATCATTTCATAAACATCATCATCTCTTCATTCAAGTCGCTGATTAACGTTATGTCTCTCATATCTCCCAACTTATCTCATTAACAATGTCATTATCCCTCTACACACACACACACACACACGTTCAAATACCCCCAACCCCCCCCCCTTCCCCCCCTTTTCTGTTCGCCTTCCCCCATATAAACAGCTGCCCCTTCCACCTACAGTCACCACCTCCCTACAATCGCAGGGCTTCACTGCGGGATTCTTGTCAGCATTAGCCCAGTTCTCCATAGATCACTCTACGATACAATCTGTATTACGGCGACCGCAGAGAGAGAGAGAGAGAGAAGAGAGAGAGAGAGAGAGGAGGGATGGAGTAGTCAGGAAAGACGAATGGCAAAGTAACGTGAGGCAGAGGCAGAGACAGATATTTATATATATATATATATATATATATATATATATATATATATATATATATATATATTTATATAAGGAGAGAGAGAGAGAGAGAGAGAGAGAGAGAGAGAGAGAGAGAGAGAGAGAGAGGTGAAGGGATAGGTAAGGAGAGCGAGAGAGAGATCTACAAGGTGTAATGACGCGTCTAAAAAATGTCAGGAGATTTCCTTTTTGGAAAGTCGTTCCTTGGCGCTCTGGGAGATACGGACACGGGGGGGGGGTTGGGGAGGGGGAAGGGGGGGATTCATCGCGAATTGTGGGACTATGATAAATGTCTGGCAATCTCGCTACCAACCAAAATCTCTCCCGGCGAAATGGATGTCCCCCATTATCCGGATCTTCTCTCCTCATTATCAAAAGTTTGGGAGGAATTTCGACTTGTCCATCACCGCTCGCTATGAAAGGTACGCGAAAAAGAAATAACTTTATATAAATATATATATATATATATATATATATATATATATATATATATATATATATATGAGAGGAAAAATTAATTATTGAATAAGGTAAAATAATTTCGGAACCGAAAATAAATACAAATATCAAATATTAAGCACGTACACTATATAGGAGTGTGTTCGTTACAAAAAAAAATTATATATATATATATATATATATATACATATATATATATATATATATATAGATAGTATATATATACATATATATATATAACATATATATATATTATATATATATATATGTATATATACATATATATATATATATATATATATATATATATGATGATATATATATATATATATATATATACATATATATATATATATATATATATATATATAGTATATATATATACATATATACTATACATATATATATATGTATATATATATACAGTATATATATATATGTATATATATATACTATATATATATGTAGGTGAATATATTCCTTGTTGCGCGTGCACCATGTATGGAACTGTATATATATGTATATATATATATATATATATATATATATATTATATATAATATCCATATATATAGTTCCATACATGCTGCACGCACAAACAAGGAATATATTCACCTACAGAAACAAATAGTATTATTCTGAAGCAGGAGCAGCTCCGGAAACACAACTGATGCTATAGAAAACGGAATGAGAGCCTCAATATTAATGTCGAAGAAGGCAGACATGAAAATTCTGTGGGTCGAAGTAAAATGACCTTCAAAATACTGAAGGGATGTAAGATGGGTTTTACACAGGAAGTAAACTAGCCAAACTGTACACAATTATGAAGAAACTATTATCATAAGGCGTGAACGAATATAGACAAGAATCAACAGATCTGGACTCATTCAACAGGTGAATGCTGCCTTTCTAAAGATCCTCCGTTTCATGTTAAAGAAGCATTATAAATCAACTCGTGAGTTTAAGTATTATGATCACAACACTAAGATAAAGGTTTTTAATGACTACCATTACCATTGCAGGTCGTCAATATCAGTATTTCCATAGCCGTCAGCTTTGTAACTTTCTTGTCATTGACGATTTATTCTGCAATTCCACGCTCCAGTGTGATGTATAGTTAAGACTCATTATATATTATTGATTTCGAATGCAGTCGACAATGATTGAATTCTTCAAATTTATCAAAATAAGAGGATTGTGCGGGGTCAACGAAAGTCACAAAGCGCTGCCTATTTCACTGTTGAATGACAGGATAAAACTACACTCCTATGTAACAAAATCCACTGATCATGAGATTCCCATCTGCCAAACAATTTCAGAGTAATTATCATTCAAGGATAAACTGAATCATACAACAATCACGTGGATTCCTGGCCTCATCTCTTCGTATGGCCCGTAAATTCATAAATTTACCATTTAATAAAATTGTATGGTAAGTTAATAGAATTACCATATAATAAAATTAAATGCTAAGTTAATAAAATTACCATACAGTAAATTTATATGGAAAGTTTATAAAATCACTATATAATCGTTTCAATGATATTAAAAATATGATGATTGTTTTTTTCAAATGCAGTGCAATGAAAGTCTAACTAGCCATGCACTTCAAATAATACTTAAGTGGAGTTAAAGAGACGCTAACTAACGTTATTAAAATTCTTAATACTCCAGCGCTAATCGAAAGCTTCCAGAAGTTTAACCTAAGATATTCATATGGGATGAAGCTTCATTCAGCTGTCTCAATCTTATCTCTTCATTGCACGATTCAGTAGATTTATTGACAATTATGATCACACATTCATTGCCCAAGCTAGAATGATGACATGAATATAACTTTTCATTCTTCATGGTAAAAATGAAAAAAAAAAAAGTTCAGTTTTAACAAACAGGCAATTATTCACCGTTGCACAATATAAGTTTTTTTTCTTTTTTTTTTTATTAATCTGGACATACAGGTTATTAAATTTTCCACCCCTCCGGTATTCCTGCGTTTTTTTTTCTTATAATCAATCATGGGGGCAAAAATAAACTACAGGAAATATCGACATAATAAAATGAGAAAACATTCGAAAATTCTGGTAGTCCTTTTAAACATTGCTGCGGTGTTTTCAAAAACAAACGTGGATTCCCACACGCACGCACACACACACACAGGATCGTACATAAACGTGAACACAGAATGAATAAAAAAATATCTGGTGTGCAACTCAGGTATAAACATAAAGAAAAGACAACGAATCCACCACATGGGAGGAGGAGGGTCACCTAACCACCAGACCAGCAGTGAAACTTCTATTTTCCTAACATGCAACACGAAGGTACGTAAAGACAATAATGGTGGAAACAGATAATGGAAGACTTTCTGTCTCCAAACACCAACATATCTCCTCATTCTAGTCACCTACATTCAGTTAAAACCATTGGCTAGCTATCAATCGGTGCAATACACTTAAAAGACGCACAAACTTCGCTTAACCTAGCATTCTCTCCAGAAAACCTTAATCGCTCTATTGAGATGAGAAGACGATACAAGCAAACGGAACTAAAATGAGTGGCTTTAACACATGTTTTACAGTAATTCTCAAGTGTTTTGTTATTCCAGGGATTCTAGTTTTCCCCCAATCATGACGTATACAAGCACAAACTCAAGCGGGTGAATGTCTTCGTCCCAGGCCAAAGAAGCTACGTACAACGGCCACAGAAATTTTCCCTGGATATGCGTACAAGATCAATATTGTTAAAAAATCATTTAGATTACAAAGAATACTTGAAATACACGAAGGAAAAATTTCATATCTGAGCATGCAAAGATCATTTTCAATAACACAAGCATTGTTACAACTCACACATTAAGAAGTGTACAGCAATTCCGTTATAAAGAGGTCCTAACCGGAAAATACAAAAAAGATAAGGCACAAATCTCAAAGCCTTGTGTTCAGTAATTCCAGAAACCAAGCTTTTAAAGACTAACTCTCCCCCCCCACCTCCCACACAAAAAAAAAAAAAAAAAAAAAAAAACGTCAATCATCGTTTTTGTGGCGAGTTCAGTACCCAACAGACCATCTTAATCAGAGTCTACACAGAAGCGGGACAACAATACACGAGTTAAATGTGGCCGCAATTTCGGTATATCAAAGAGAACGTCTTACCGAAAGATCCTAGGAACTGAGACGGCAAATTGCTAATGGATTTTCCATTTTGCAGAAACTGTTGCTTTTATGATCGGCCGAGGAGCCACCCACGCTCTAAGTGGGTTGCTTGCTCAGGGCAAAATCAAATTTACTTGGTCAGTTACCACTAATACTTATCAGATGGAGGTCGCCACTGTAAAAGTTTGCGGAGATTCGAACGAGGCTAAATTAACCACGTTTTATTACCAGTACATATAGTAATAGACTAAATAATTTGAGTATTGCCATTTTTAATATAAGACAACAATGTGCTGAAAAATAAGATTCTTAGACAAAAATATATTGAATAGAAAATTTACATTCGCATCATTCCCCCTCATAATATGTGAAATTTCTTCCAGTCAAACCTGACAGAAACTTAAAAAAAAAAAATAATACCCTTGTACTCTTCATAAAAAAAGGTAGTATGGCTCTTATCAAGAATAAAAAAAATTATAAAGATCACCTATAAAAATATCTACAATAAACACATATAAACCAAATAATTTTTGTTAAACCTTTCTTACTTGACCTTAGCCACTACTATGTTTCAATATCTAAGTTTTTTTTTTTTTTTTTTTTTTTTTTTTGGAGGGGGGGGGATTCATTCAAATTTGCGCTCCCTCAGTAATACAGAGCCGGGTGCTAGTTGGTTTGAAATGATACAGAGGTCGGCTCCAGCACTCTTAATTCCTGCCCTGGCATCACGCCGCCCTGGGCTGAAATAGCGATACTAAACCATCATGTTTCAAAGAATTTCGCGGAATCAAGAAACACGTTTCTGTGAATGATATCTCCGCCGGAATTCTTGAGCAGGTCATTTAGAAAGTTGAAGGATGAAGGAACAGATTTGACGAGTGTGAAATGGAGGTAAAAACACACTCAAATGACTCCACAAGCGGAAATGGGACATGCTACAGTCGCCAACTTTTCGGCTGAAAGCGTGACTCGGATATACTAAGTGCAAATTAACCGCTTCCTGGACGCTAGCCACTGGGTAAAATGACTCCAGAACTGAGGCAAGAAGACTCATTCTTCTATTTCCATCTGCAAACGTTATTTGATGATTGTGACACAAAGTCCCATGAAAAGGGCCCCGTAGGCAAATTCATCCAAGGAAACTGAACGCAAAATTAGGACAACGATTTTCATGATCGCAGCTCAGAAGTTAATATATGCAAAGTACTACACTTGTTGGTAGGACAATTATTTTGATTATTAAAGTTCCAAAGTTAATATGCGCACGGTTTTACCCTTGTAAGCGAACATGAATGTTGGTGGGATGCTATTTCGTAATCAAATACGAATGAAACAAATGCGCTTTTCAGCTAAAGTTAGTACACTGTCAATAAGACAGGCAGTTTTTGTTGAACTGCAGTTCCACATTTCAGTCAAGACTGAAAAGACCTTCTCTGAAAGAAAGCCGTGCTAACATAAACAAGCAAACAAAATATTGTTATGTGAGCAGCAATAATACAACGCAAAGCAAGAACGCAGAATCTTTTGTTTGGAAAGCACAAACAATTCTATATAGCTGAAGAGATTCTTCAAGCCATGAGCTAAAAGACAATGCTTCTTGTTTTAATAAACAAATTCTGAGTCCTTCCTTTTACATCTGCAATATTAAGAAGACAGTATTACTAGTCTGAATATAATCTTCGGAAATTGAGAAATATTATGAAGCAATAATAACACCAATAATAATCTATAACGAAAACATCCGAGTGGATCTTGTTTGTCCTCCCCCGGGGTGACAGCGGGGGAGACATGACACACCCACCCATCCCCTGCAAATCAGTTTGTCCGCACGGGGTGGAGGCATGATAGGTAGTGGAATAGGAGGGTAGGAAAGACATTCACCCTCCTCCAACAAACCTGTCTGTCCGCCCGGGGTGGGGGCATGGTAGGTAGTGGAATGGGAGGGTAGGGGAGACATTCACTCACTTCCTGCAAACCTGTTTGTCCGCTCGAGGTGGACTAGGGGAGACAGCAGCGGCATGTTTCAAAGCGCTGCTAACAACAGTAAATCCATTTGCCAATGAATTCAAACGACGTTAATTTTGTTTATGATGGAGTTACCATGGTGACTGAGCAAAACATACTCAGTATCTCGCAAGAACAAAACTTACTTCGGAAGGATATCATAAGCGCAGATGTGAGTGATCCGTGTTGGTTTGTTTGTATGGTGTTTTTACGTTGTATGGAACTAGTGGTTATTCAGCAACGGGACCAACGGCTTTACGTGACTTCCGAACCACGTAGAGAGTGAACTTGAGCGATCTGTGTAAAGATTATAATACTTTGGTGACTGCCAATATCAGGGGCACAAATACATAATCCATAGCACCATTGTTTTGGCAAAAATCAAACGGCCAACTTAAATGACAAAAAACAGAGTAGGGCAGTCGGTGGAAGAGAAAATATAATTGCCTCCCAATTTATAGCCATCAGTGGTTTTTGTTGTCCCCCCCCTAAAAAAAAGACTTTATAGAGAGAGAGGAGAGAAGAGAGAGAGAGAGAGAGAGAGAGAGAGATAGACTCCGTAGACTAGACGCATTAGGAAACAATTCTGAGAACCAGTTAATCCAGGGATCACTAACCTCGACACAATTGTAAATTAAAAAGATGATCGATCAAACTTATGTACTTATTGACCCGTTTCCTACTACCTATAGTAGATTCACATCAACCGTGCATTTGATGTCTAGGCCAGTCCCTTACGACGCTCCTGATTGGTTGTTGCTAAGCCAATCACAGGGCTGGAAACTCTCAGTCTCTCTCGAGTTCTCATGGGTAGGATCTATGTTCTACGTCTCCTCAGGGATACTTCTTTCAAAAGTATCCCTCAGGAGAAGTGGCACATGCGTCCTGCCTATGTGAACTCTCGAGAGAGACTGAGAGTTTCCAGCCCTGTGATTGGCTTAGCAACAGCCAATCAGGAGCGTCGTAAGGGACTGGCCTGGACATCAAATGCACGGTTGATGTGAATCTACTATAGTCATAGACTTGTCAATAAATATACAGGTGATCGCAGATACTCAAAGATTTCAACAAATCTCATTTCCTTTTCATGTACTAATGTTCTCAATTTCCAACATCGTTACACGTGAAGAAATAAATAATCCAATGCTATATGCACAAGGAACCTCCTGAAGAGTGTTTGGATACGTTACTGGAAAATGACGAGGGATCCTAAACTTTCTTTCGCAAAAAGCTCCCGGAAACAATAAAAATTCGTTGCAAAGCAAATCTAACTATCAAAACTATACAAATTGTCAACAGCGTGCATTTTTGTGGTTTCTGCCTAATTACACATTTGGAAATGGACATTCCAGAACGGATTCTGCTCCAGCTCAGAGTTCTCGCTCTGGAATATTAACGGAACGTGACTGGAAACCAGTAATTCCACCTTTTAAAGGGGAAGACTTATTCTCTCTGGAAATCACTCCCCTTCTTCTTTCGTTTTTAATTCTCAGTGCTCGGTCTAAAGGAAGGTTCACTTATTTTTATCCATTTAAAATGTTGAGACATCAATTAAATGCAGCGATCGTGTAACAGTTAGGAATTAACATGAAGATGGGTTATACGTCTACATTACAGACCCTTTCTTAAGACCTTGCATGCAACAGCAAAAAATATATATATTCATTAATATAATAATTTCATTACGCATCACAGCTGACAGCAAAGAATTTCACAGAAATAGAAGACTAGATCTGATCAATCTTATTATTAAAAAATCCTCATAGTAACACGAGTCTTCAAATGGAGAAACAAATCCACAGTTATGTAAATATACATATATTTAAATTTAAAACTTGAAGGATAGCTTTCGGGAATCTGTTCGGTTCCTCTTGATAAGGGGAACCGAAAAGATTCCCGAAAGTTATCCTTAAAGTTTTAAATTTAAATATATGTACATTTACATAAGTGTGGATTTGTTTCTCCAATCTTATCATTGTATTAAAAAATAATTCAGTAAAGTCAACTATATTGCTCCGTAACTTAGGTCCTCTGTTTCTTTAAGGATCATTTCCTTTTAAATTATAAGTTTTTTTTACGCTTATTTGTACCAATTTCCTCTTATAATAAAGACCTAACGGTAGATGAGTAGGTTGATGACCAGGACTAATATAAACAGCAAGAGTAAAGGAAAGGATATTGTGGCCTGAGTTGCTAAGATAATCAAGTAACAGAAAAAGATTGTGCCCACCCTGGGAAATAATCAAAGGAAAAATGACTAAATATTAGATAATATGACTGTAATTAATCTAAGAGTTCAATGAAGTAATAAGAGAAGTGAAAACGAAATCATTAAAAAATTACCGCTGCCAAAAAATCTAAATTGCGCTGTCATGTGCAGGCATATATTTTTATTTTAGCTCGCTTTGACCTTTACGAAGGACTTGCCCGCTCATCAAAGGGGGCAATGAGCCCAAACCACCTTGCCAAGAGCCCATGCCCATTAATAGCTGAATTGAGATTCTGACACCTGACGTATGACGATCTTTCCATACTGATGGGCGCAAATCACGCGAAAACCTGACGTCCGTAAGCCGCGTGGTTTCGGGGGTCCAACAGGATCCATAAGTTACTTTCCTATTTCATTAACCGGTTTATAAGCGGAGATCATAATAATAGTAACCTCAATCATACTGGTCATGTGCCCGTCCCAGCGTTCTGCACGATTTTTTGGATGGAAATATTTATATAATAATGTGCAGGCTATTCCCTTCGTCTTGCAGCGCATCAAAATAAATCTTTATCAACACTGAATATTTTCCTTATTTGGATAACTTCAGAATTTTCTGGATTTTATGTTTTATGTCTGTCACGCTTTTAATAACACCTTGTCAACTTCTTCCATCGCAGTATTATTTTCTAAAGATAATAACTTCCAGCCATTTCCCCGACAAACAAAATAGCTCTCATCGTGTTCTCCTTAATCTCGGTATTATATTCTAAAGCTAATAACCTCAAGCCATTTTCTCAGTAAACAAAACAGATTTCATTGTCTTTTTTCCCCCTCAATTTCAGTATGGTATTCTAAAGCTAATAACTTCTAGCCATTTTCTCAGTAAACAACACAACTTTCATTATCTTTTTTTTCCTCAGTTTCAGTATAGTATTCTAAAGCTAGTAACTTCTTCTCATTTTCTCAATAGATAAAACAGCTTTCATTACTTTTTTCTTTTTTTTCTTACAGTATGGTATTCTAAAGCTAATAAGTTCTAGCCATTTTTTCATAAACAAAACAGCTTTCATTGTCTTTTATTTTTTTAATTTCAGTATAGTATTCTAAAGATAATAAGTTCTAGCCATTTTCTCAATAAACATAACAGCTTTCATTGTCTTTTGTTTTTTTTTATTTCAGTATAGTACTGTAAGGATAATATATCCTAGCCATTTTCTCAATAAGCAAAACAGCTTTCGTGGCGAATATCCATTTATGATTATTCCTCCGAAGTAACATCAGAAACGAATATTTTTTTTCTTTCTTCCCCCACCCTCTTAGTCTCTCTCCCATTTTTGAAATATCCCCTTGCTGCAATTACCCTTTCAACCCTTTACTCACTGCATTTGCAGCCCTTTTCAAATGCATTCTTTTCCCTGGCATTACACATCTCATATACCTTCTTCATCCTGCTCTCCTCCTCCACAAAGTCGTATTTTTTTCTTTCTTTTTTTTCCTCTCCGGCAACAAAAGACGCGGCCTCTCCCGACTTCCCTTTGTTGAGATGTAACTGAATGTGTGTGTGTGTGTGTGTGTGTGTGTGTGTGTGTGTGTGTGTGTGTATGTGTGTTCCACGCTGCGCTTCCTCCAGGGTCAGCCTTTTAGGACAATTATTCGCCAGTCGCCTATAGTCAGCTTTTCCACCTATATTTCCTTTATATATATATATATATATATATATATATATATATATAGATATATATATATATATTTCTCGTGTGAGAACCATAATCTTCGCATATGGCGATGCAAATATAAGTTTATCTATATTTATGGCAAACTGACTTACATATTCACTCAGAGTGTGTGTATATTGTGTACATGCATGCATGTATGTATGTATGTAGGTGTGTATATATATATATAGACATATACGTGTGTGTATGTATTTAGCTATGTATGTAAGTATGTATGCATTGTTCCGGCTGACAAAAGCAGATCAATATACGTTTAAACAGTTATTAACTCAGTGTTACTATTTGGTATTAACAGAAAATACTAACACTCCTTCATTCCCCAAACAAAAGAAAAACACAACCAGAAGAAATATCACAACACACCACGATGTACAGACTGTGCTCTTCGGCATAAACAAATGACTACTGGTCAATCGTATCAAGGTGGCATCAAGAGATAATTAGATTGACTTCCTCGCTTAGATAATTAATCTAATATCGATGAATATGACTGACATCCAGGTGATCCCATGCGGGGAAATAAATCCGTACAAAATGAAAAGCATTATGCATTCCTCGTCCGCCTGTCTATCCACCCATCTAAAAATGAATTTTAAAAAGAATTCTCAGCAATCTACTTTCAACTGATACATGTGAGCAAGTTTCTACTGCAAGTCTGTTGAGAGGAGTCAACTGATACATCTGAACTGGTTTCTACTGCAAGTCAGTTGAGATGAGTCAACTGATACATCTGAACTGGTTTCTACCACAAATCAGTGGAGATGAGTCTGATACATCTAAACTGGTTTCTACTACAAGTCAGTGGAGACAAGTCAACTGATACATCTGAACTGCTTTCTACTGCAAGTCAGTGGAAATGAATCAACTGATACATCTGAATTGGTTTCTACTGCAAGACAGTGGAGATAAGTCTTCTGATACATCTGAACTGCTTTCTGATGCAAGTCAGTAGAAATGAGTCAACTTATACATCTGAACTGGTTTCTACTGCAAGTCAGTTGAGATGAGTCAACTGACAAATCTGTAAAAATCTGTGCTGTAAGTCAGTGGAGATGGGTCAAGTGAATACGTTGGTGTTACAAAGTAACTCAGCTGAATAAGCCTTCGTAAATTACTGAGGTCGACTGAACTCAGTCGACTGAACTGAACCTTTGTCGTTCAAATGAATGAGTTAATTCAGTGACCAAATGAGGCCGGATGCCAAACAAACTGAATCAGCTGAACGCATCACTTTCATAAATAAACGATACTTCATGTATAAAAACGACTCTGGTTCAAAATCAAATTTTCTTGAGACAGAAACATTAATCCACTGAATAACTGCTGAATGTCACTGCCGTTCGTTCAGTTAATAATAATAATAATAATAATAATAATAATAATAAACTCTTAAAGTAAGTTCATCCCACTGACACGTTTCTTTTACAAAAGGTACTGAAGCTAATCAGGCCGGTGTTACTTTTGGAAGCCACTAAAGTTAGATCAAATTAATAAAATACTTCGATAAGCTTCCAGACTCAACTATTATAAGTTACAAAAATTCCACTTAATAAGGTACCTTAGGAAGTGACAGAATACTCTGCTTACCTAGTTAATTTAATCAGTCAGTGAGTCAGACTAAACTGAACAAGATACTGTCGTTAAGCCACGTAAACTGAACAAATTGAACAAGCTGTTTTGTTAGTCACTGAAGTTGATATTTCTGAAAAAAAAAAATCAAATGATTAAGACACTAAGATTTCCCAGTGAGACGTTTTATTGCAACAATCCAGACGCTTAAAAATCTTCGATAGTTACAGATTTTCTGTTGAGAGTACTAATTTGGTTAAACACAACTAAAAATGACTTTTCTATAGAATTTGAAATAATATGCCGAATACTCGGTTACATTCAGCGATTCCCCTCACCAATTAACAGATCTAATTGCATCCAGACAAACTGCCCATCAAATATTCTCAGGAGGCACGAGAAGAGCACCGGTGACATTGCTTTAAGACTGGCCGAGTTGCCAGATACTGCCTCGTGAGGACTGCAAGAGCACTGAGACACCAACTCATGTTCCCTCGAGACCTCCTCCTCTTCTCTCTCTTCACTGGTGGCTCGCCTCTCGAAGCGGCAGGATTCGATGTTAACGACGTTCCAAGTGACACGGCGAAAGCACACATATTCCGAGAAAAGGTAATCGAACCTCACGAGGAGGGGGCTCCTCGGGCTGCTGTCGTTCCAGGGAATGGGGCAACGTTACAGGATGTAATGCGCTCAATGAGACACGATACTCCTCCCACTCTGTCTCTCTCTCTCTCTCTTTCTTTTTTTTTATAGAACGCACCATTGGCCATAGGTCACAGGTTACCCCTTAACATCGAATACCCACCGTAGCGACCTCATGAAAGTCAGAGAACAGGGTCATATTGTGTCTGCTCTTGTTTCCAGTGGATCCAGACCAATCTACAACTATTCCAGTGTAATCCACGAGATGATTCCGGCCGCATGGGTCACTGGTTTAGTGACGCACCTTAACGACGTTTTGGCTCCTTTCAGAGGCCATGTTCTATAAAAAAAAGAAAAAGAAGAAGAAATTAATAATAATCCACCAATTCTTTATCTACTTATCACTACATAAATGAAGGATAAGCGTGTGTGCACACACATACATGCTTCAGGATTAAACACCCTTCCTAAAAAAGAGAGAGAGAGAGAGAGAGAGGGAGGAGGAGCGGAGCCGGAGGAGATAGGAGAGGGAAAAGGGGGAGAGGGGGGGAGGAGGCGAGCGGATGGAACCTGGGTTGCTGGGAGAGGGGGGAGGAGAGGAGAGGGGAAGAGCCGAGTAAGACGAGGAGAGAGAGATTGGAGGAAGAGGAGGGAGATGAGAGAGGGGGGGGGAGGGTGAGGAGGGGAAGAGGGAAGGGAGAGGAGAGAGAGAGAGAGAGATTTACAACTTTACACCTTGTAGATAAAAATCAAAATGGCATTTAAGTGTCTAATCACTGGTACATTTTAATGAGATGAAAAGATATTCCAAAAAAAACATGCTGCATAGTTCCTGTCTTGAAAGTTGAAGACACTTGTTCTAAATGCAAGCGTTAACTGCACCAGTTTTTGACCGAGTGAAAAGCAACAAACCAACGGAATTCAGTTGCATCAGTCACGAAGAAACATTAGTGCAGCCGAAACATTGCACTAAACAAATAAAACTAAATAAATAATTATGCAGTGGTCGAGGTCGTGAACCAACAAACCGAAATGATTCCACAGATTGGCTCTTTTCTTAATCACTAGCACAAAATATTTCTTTTTTCTGTAGCTAAAACAAGACTCATTTGTACACGTCAGTATTATTATTATTTTTTTTATATGTCCCTTAACATAAATATAACGATTACCTAAAAAAATAAATAAATAAATAAACTCATCCCTATTAAGCGTGATTCGTTTTCAAATTACCATCCTGAATACACTTTTATGTACGAGTCTAAAACTATGGATTGGTTTCCAGAATTTTGGCCAATGGCCAAGCACTAGGACCTACGAGGTCATTCAGCGCATAAAAGGAAATTGACAGTAAGAAAGTTTGAAAGGCGGAAGAAAGAGAATATGAAAGGAGGTACAGAAAAAAGGAACAAAAGAGATTGCAGCTAGGAGCCGAAGGGACGCTTCGAAGAACCTTAAGTGATGCCTACGGTGCGCCACGCGAGGTGCACAGACGGCACTACTACCCTCCACCCTACGGGGGAAGCCCAAAATTATGCCATTTTGTACTCGGCGCTTTCTCTCTTCAAGAAGACATTTTCATCTGGAATAGTTCAAACTTGGCCGTTTCTCCAACATCTATTCACCTGTGAAAATAAAAAAAAAAGAGAGAAAAAAAACTAGTAAATTTCTTCAGAACCCCGGGGTGATATGCGAAACCTCGTTAAAGAAAACCGCACGGCCGGCCTCGCCTCCTTAAAGGCGGAAAAGCGGCCAATTACACACTATAACAATACACTCGGAGGTATCCCTAATGTGGGAACACGTCCAGTGGGGTCAACTCGACCCCCGGGAGAATCGGGGGTGGGGGGGGGGGACGGGAGGTGTGGGCCACAGCACTACTACAAGTGGGAGGAGAGTGTCAGAACCCTTCATGTACGTATGTCTCGAGTGAAGTGCGTATTTCTCTTTCAATAATATATATATATATATATATATATATATATATATATATATATATATATATATACACACACAATGCATATATACTAAGTATATACATACACATATATATATATATATATATTATATATATATCTATATTATATATATATATATATATATATACATATATATATATATATATATATATATATATATATATATATATATATAAAGGCAGAAGCCACGAGGGAAAGTGAAACGGAGCACTGCGAGGCCTTTCGACTCAACGTCCTTTACTTAGCAGTCTGACAATTATATGAAGATAGGTTAACAAAGAAAGGTCTTTCTTCGTAAACTTATCCTTACATAACTGTCAGGTTGCTAGTTAAAGGACATGTAGTCGAAAGGTCGGTTATGCACCAAACTTCTATTTACTCCTAGTACTTCCGACCCTGACACAATAGGATACTTTATTACTCTCAACATCCATCATCAATTCAGACAGAGAGAGAGAGAGAGAGAGAGAGAGAGAGAGAGAGAGAGAACCTTCACCAGGTAGATTCCTCACCTAAAGACCTCCCTCGATTAACATCTTATTCGCACCAATGCAGGTTTCGCTTAAAACAAGATCAGGAAACGAGTCCACTGGACGCCCCGCAGAGCGCCTGGTACCAACAGCAATGCAATGACATCTTTATGTCTCACTTGTAATACGGCTGGAAAACATCCTGATACACATAAATAAGGATTTAATGGTCAAAATACCTTCATTAGTCGATTTCTTTCCCTAGTGACGTCTGGCAAAATTCTCGTTTTCATCGAAAACAATGATAAGGGTCCGCGCATTATCAAATTTCCTTCCCCGGGCTAGACGACTGGTTGCAATTGCGTTGTTTCCCACGCTGTTCAGGTTCCCCTCCATACGGAACTGCATCGCGGAGCAACCATTTCCCTGTGGCTATCCGCGACACTCGTGTAAAAAGCAAATGACCCACAGACACAATATGGAAAATCAAGGCAGCTATTCTAATTCGTTTTCGTTGGCCTTTGGTCAATACACTGACATTCAGACGTCTTTCATTATGTCAAGTGGAATACAGTTATAAAATTTTACTCTTTATCCAATATTCATTTTCAAGTAACAATTAAAAGCCCCTGCTTTCATAATTATGGATTTAACAATTTATTGTATATTCAAAGGTTTGGTATAGTCATTAAAAGTGGACGGTTACCCCTTTCATAGAGGCTTGGGAGATACCCTTGAGGAGGAGGAAAGGTATGAGTTACCCTTGGGGAGGGGGGAAGGTTATGAGTTAACCTAAGGGGGGGTGTGAGCTACTCTGGGGGAGGGAGACGGTTATGAGTTACCCTTGGGGAGGGTATGAGTTACCCTGGGGAGGGGGGAGGGGTGTGTGTTACTCTGGCGGAGGGAAAGGGTTATAAGTTACCCTGGGAGAGGGGGGGATGGGTTGGATGGTTGGAGGGGAAGGTTATGAGTTTACCCTGGAGGAGGGGGAGGGGTAGAGTTTCCATGGGGAGGGGAATGGGTATAAGTTTCCCGGGGGAGGGGACAAAGTTATGAGTTACCCTGAGGGAGGGGAAGGTTATGAGTTACCCTGGAGGAGGGGGAGGGGTATGAGTTTCCTTCCCTGGGGAAGGGGGAGGGTTACGAGTTACTCTTGGGGAGGGGAGGGATGATTACCCTGGGATTAGTACGGGGGAGAGGGGGGATGGTTGAGTTATTCTTGGGGAGGGGTTGGAGGGGTATGAGTTTCCCTAGGGGAGGGGAGGGGTATGAGTTACCCTGGGGGAGGGGAGGGTTATGAGTTACCTTGGGGAAGGGGGAGGGGAATGATTCACCCTGGGCGAGGGTTATGAGTTATTCTGGGGGAAGGGGGAGGGTTATGAGTTACCCTGGAAGGGATGGGGGTGGGGAAATAATTATTCATAGACTTACTGTTTGACTATATTTTGAATTTTAAGTCAGAGTTAAAAATAAAACTCTTTCCAAACATCACTGAACAATGATAATAAAGGAGTAATTAAAATGAAGGACATACTCTCCACTGGAAGTGATGGAAATTTTAAAAAGTTGTTTAAAGCACACAGGTGTCATGGCTACCAGAGTGGCTACCAACGGGAAACTACCCGAGATATTCTGCTTGCTTTAAAGCATCTGTCGCGTTCTTCCATGACACCAGTTCTACTCTCATTGAAGAACTTCTCATCTGTATATTCAAAAGGCAACAAAGTTACTTGGCAACCAAAATGGGAATGAGGTTATCCGTATCGACGCTAAATCAAGCCTCTAAACGTTTACTTCTAAGAAAATGATTCAAACGTTTTACAGTTTGCCTTAAGCTCTCCCATTTGCCACGCCAGATGTACTCTGAAATATTTCATTCTGATATGTTGCTTCAAAGCTCAGACAAGACTCAAATACCGTTAACAACCGACGTATGGTAATCTTAAACAACTTACATTCACTTTCCAGAGCCATTTATTAAAAGACGAGACATCTAAAAACAAAATTGAAAATAAAAATGAACGAACTCGGGGAAAGGTAAGACATAAGTAAAAATGCGGTGCAAAAACTATCTGTTCCAAAGAACGAATTTTCCTCGATATTCTTTCATGTTTCCGAGCAGCGAACCTCTTAAAAACAAAATAATTTCCAGCCGCCTTTGGAGAAACAAAACTAAAGGTCAAAGGTTAAGCTCGAGTCCCTCATAAATTTCTGCTTCTAATAAAAACAAGAGTCTTGAGAATCTGTCCACATTGACAGGACGGATTTTTCCCGCATTTTCTAAATATTTATCGTTACTTTTATGCCATTTATTTACACGGGACAATAAATATAAGAGAGGCAGCAGGAATAAAATAAAAGAACAAAGAATGTGTCTGGTGCATTATTGTTCTCTTATTTCATTACTGTGGCTTCTGTTATAACATTACAGTACAGACTTATGTATACATACATGTATACATACATGAATTTTTATCATATCACCGAGATTCATAAATACATGCATTAAGCTACAAATTTCCTCTACCTCGGAATTAATATATTTTCATATATGTTAACTGAAGGGGAATTTTTTAGTTGATAACTTCGTCCTCTCGTGGATTCGAAGCAACGCACAGAGGAGAATTCAGGACTTCAGTGACGTCTCTACCGACTCGGCACAACAAGTGAGGTATATGTTGATACCGATTCTAACCTTACAAATCACTGTCGAACTCAGGTATTTGTTATAACTTATTAGAATCGATGCCCACTCACCTCTGCCATGTTAACAAAATCGTACGTGGGTGTGATGTATAAGTTTATATAAACCCTTAGAATTTTTTTACCATTTCTTTGGTCATATAACTGTAAATATTCCTGAAATTACCAAAAGTGTCATATATTAAATATTTAACCGTTTATAATGACTATTCTAGGTAAATATCTTGACATTTTCGCTTCTACGTTATCATTTCATCTCATCCTTGAAGGTCAAGGCTCTTTGCAATTCAAGGGTGCGTTTAACTGCAAAATAACTGTTTTGAGTTAGCTGTGACATCGCTGGCTTTCTATAAACACCCAAGTTAAAATCATTATATATATGCTTGTTTCTGGATTTACTGAAAAATAATTTAAATCTAACCCAACTCCCTTTAATCATTACAGGTTTAGGGACGCCGTCATCTACAGTGAATAAGGTGCAATCAGCAAAAACGGTTGTCGTTGAGGAGTGATGCTGCAATCAGATCACGTTTGCTCGGCAAACTGTCAAACGTTGCCTCTAATAAAATCAGTTATTTGCCTTTTTATCATCTGGTAATATTTAGGAACGCGATGGAGAAAAAAAAATGAGTTATCATTTCAATCACTCGACACAAACAAACTCCCACCTTCCCTACACCCAAACATGCTCAGTCCTACTGAGACAGTCCTTAGACATCACATTAGCACTCTTTTACCTGTTTCTAAGGTCACACAGATACCACGCGTTTCCCTCCTTAGAGCTACTGTACATCTACCAGCTTTGTCAGACACATTCTCATTGTCATTCACTCTGGTCACGTTAATTGCCAAAACCGTCCAGCTTTCCTTCCCGAAAAATCAACAGTCATATGTGTCTCTCCTGCCCCACAGAGGAGCGACGCCAATACAATGAATTCAAGCTTCAATATCCCACAGGACTGAAAGAATGGCTAGCACTGGCATCAGGAGAAGAGACTTTGCCATTCAAGGAGCATTTTCTCTTACCAAGTGGTGCTCAATCAATCATTTCCCAGGGTATCAATTCTACAAAACCTTTGCCCTTAACTGTGGCACTGATGCGTCCTTTGACAAAAGCCCTTACCTTCTGAAAACGCCAGGAATCAACTTGTCACAAGCAAGCCCTTACCTGAAAAAAAGAATACATATATCCATCAGTAAACTTTTTAGAAATTTAAATTGATAAGAAAAAAAACTCGATCACGAAATATATAAAAGTACGATTTTGTTAATTACTTACAGAATTAAAGGGTAAATGCACAAATGAACGAAGACCAACCTCAATGCAATGCCGTACGTGAAAGCATTTGCGAAGTCAGAACTCACAAGACAGGAGGACGATTATGAAGGGAAAGAAAAATGACTTGCTAGTCTTTCCTGAAACCGCAGACGACAATAGGGCGCAATAAAGATAATGAAGATTGACGGTGTCTTTACAGAAGCAGAAATCAATACAACGGAACGCAATTACAACTGCAAATAAAAAACGGAAAAACTCTCATTGTACATCAACATGACAAAAGTGGAGTACGAGACTTCATAAAAGTAAATAGACTGGCATGACTTCGAAGGACCTTTGAAGCGCAGATATTATTTTAATCATTTCAACAAATTTAATGCGTTTCTGGACACTTTTTTGGTTGATAGATGGATACTATAACACTCACCTCATCTCACTTTTACCAGTTCTACCTGACACCCGAGCTCAGTCGTTGATCAACCGTTTGTGAATTTAGGCATAACCGAGGCAGTCAGAATTAGCGGTCTAATGCTCACAAAAATCAAACGAAAAGGAGAAGACGTCATACCTGGCCACAGAAAACTTTCAATAATCTACAAAAGAACAAATGTCTCAAATAATATCGCGTTATTATTCAAATTTCACATTTAACGTTTACTGCCAAAGTTGTTTATATCAGTATAAAATTATATAATAAAACAAATTTAACATATGTATATGAAAATACAACCAAATTAAACATATGTATATGAAAATACAACCAAATTTAACATATGTTTATGAAAACAACAAAATCTTACATGTGTATGTGAAAACAACCAAATTTAACTTATGTATATGAAAATACAACCACATTTAACATATGCATATGAAAACACAACAAAATTTAACATATGTATATGAAAACACAACCAAATTTAACATATTTATATGAAAACACAACCAGATTTAACATATGTATATGAAAATACAACCAATAAACTTATGTATATGAAAATACAACCAAATGTAACTTAGATATATGACAATACAGCCAATTTAACTTATGAATATGAAAATACAACCAAATATAACATACATGAAGATACAACCATAAAAATTTAACGTTATTATATATATAGATAATATTAGAATTAATATTATATATATATATTATATATATATATATAGTTAAACAAAAGTTAAATTGGTTGTATTCCTTTCATTATGGATATATACATAAGTTAAATAAAATTAGCGTGTAATTTCCCACATTTACAACCGTTAAATTGATTGCAAAATTGTAACATATATATATATATATAATATAATAGTAACGATTATATAAATTTATATAACTATATATATAATATATAACCATAAGTTAAAAATTATGGATTGTATTTTCATTTATTAAGCACTAAATTTGGTTAAGTTTAAATTTTGGTATTGATACATTTTACATACATACATACATACATTCAATATATATATAATATATAGTAAGTATATATAATATATATATATCTTTAAATTTAGGGAAAATTGCAACATATTTAACTTATATAGAAAATTTACCAAAAAAAAACTAAAATTCTACATATAATATATATAAGGTATCATATATATATATAATATATAATAATAATTACAACAGTTAAAATTTGGTTTGGTATTTTCACATTGTTATATATACGATTTTAAGGCTGTATAAGGATTATTAACCGTAAACTTAAATTTGGTTGTATTTACCGTATACATAAGTTAAATTGGTTGCCATTTTCAGACATTAATACTAACTAATATATCTTATATATGTTATAAGTACTATTATATATCATAAGTTGCTTAAATATCGGTTTGTATTTTCATTTACATAAGTTAAATTGGAAATTTGGTTGTATTTTTATACATACATACATACATACATACATACATCAGACATACATACATTTATATATATATATATATATATATATATATTATATATATATATATATATATATGAAAATGCAACCAAAATAACTTATATGAAAATACAACTAAATTTAACATATATATATATATATATATATATATATATATATATATATACATTATACTATATATATATATATATATATATATACTATATATATATGAAAATACAACCAAATTTAACATATGTATACGAAAATACAATTTGAAAAAAAAACCGGTTTTGATGAAATTCAATTCCGGAATATGCTAAACAAATTTCCCATCAGCAAACACTGAATGCACAAAGGAAAATTCAACTGGGAAACCTCCATTTCATTTGCAAAGACTGGAATTGAATGTTGTTCATTTCATCAAAAAGGTTCATAGTTACCGCATAAATAAATAAATGAAAAAAAAAAAGTCTGTCCGTCCAGTGACAATGATTAATTGAAAATGCGCCTGACCTCTGAACTACCAAACTTGAACAATAGTGACTATGCAACAATGTGGGAAAATTATGAAAATCACAATAGACGCAAAAGTTACCTAATCACTAAAAAGGCTTCTAAAGTATCCGTTCAAAGAATAAACGTATTACTGTTTCATCAACATTAACTAGTGAATTGTTAACAAAAACTTAGAGTCCATGAAACAATAGTAAAAGAATACTGTTCAGTAAGCTTGAAAGAGAGAGAGAGAGAGAGAGAGAGAGAGAGAGAGCAACTGTTACCAAAAACTTAGTCTGTTCAACAATATAAACAAAGAATATTCTTCACTAAGCTTGAGAGAGAGAGAGAGAGAGAGAGAGAGAGAGAGAGAGAGAGGGCCCGACTGACATCATCGCTGCAGTCCATCACTTTCTTTCCCACTTCCAACAGATCACACAAGAGCTTTCCTGTGGTAAAATCACACGTGACCTCTTCCCCCGATGGCTTTTCATCACATGGACGTCCAACGACGCTGACCTCGGGATTGACCTTCATCGTGACCTCTCGTGGAATGAAGATTCGGCCGTGCGATGAGGTGAGGCATAAGGTCTTCAGGTATTGACCTTCTGGTGGGCGTGTTTTCCTTTTCCCCGACTTGGTGTGTGATATAGTGCACACGTTCTTGTATATATAAAATTTAGTTTTCCTTCAACACGCATTGTTATCCTTTAACCCTACTAAAACTTATGCGATTCATTCATCTTGATCTGCTGCAAAATAATAAAATACTATGAAATCAAATGATCTTAAAATTTAGCAAGATTTTCCCCCGCTCAAACCAACGAAAATAAAATGCCCCAAATTTCCCGAAATTTTAAGGAAGCTTTGGTTTCCTTTTAACCTGTTGCAAAACAATATGAAATCTAATTATTTCAAATTTAGCAAGATTTTCCCCAGCTCAAATCAATGAAAATTAAATACCTAAAATTTAAAAGAAGTTTTGGTTTCCTTTCAATCCGCTGTTAAAGAATATAATATCCAATGATTTTAAAATTTAACATGATTTCCCCAGCTTAAAAAAAAAAAAAAAAAAAAAAAAACCTAAGATCTCAAGGAAGTTTTGGAATTAAGATTGGCTTAGTTTCTGAGCGCCGGAGAAAGTTTTATCGAGACCATCTCACTGAAAGGGTAATATATTTATGACTGATCCATTATGGCGGAATCAAGTCGGTGCCTTCCACCGGGCAATTTCAACTCTGACAGATTCAATTACCAGGAGGAAGAGCTTCGTTAAGGATATGGCTATTAAGGCCAAGCTGTTCCCAAAATCTTCATATATAGCTCCAGCTCACTTTAACCCGACTGACATTTTTTCAAAAACAGATTTTTTTCCCTTTAACCGTAACTGTTTCGTTGCAATTTCAAAGCGAATACTTACATAGAAAAAAGTTACTTATTTCATTAATGGTTGTACGACCATCTTCCCTTCTGTTTCAGAGTCAGTAAAGACTTAGGAAAATGAAAGGACTAAGCGTCAAAATACGTTAATCTGAAACGTCACCTGGAAAGAATGGTGATCTTCAGTGACTGTCACCGTAACTGAAGAGGAACTGTTACCAAACAAATGTGATAAGGGTGAGAAAAATAAAAACAAATCTAGTTTTCTCTCTCTCTCTCTCTCTCTCTCTCTCTCTCTCTCTCTCTCTCTCTCTCTCTCCTGATATGAAATGAAAAGATGGGAAAAACAGGGAGAAATTATGACGGCCAGTCTGTAGGTCACATGAACTATGTGAGGAATAACAAACGAAAAATGCTGACGTTCAGGAATATGAAGAGTGACTCTCAAAAATCCTCTTTTTAACCATAATGTCAGATACGGCGATGCCATAATAAATTTTGATACCATGTAAATCATGTTCCATATTCCGAAACAAATAAACATACTGGGATATGCATAAGCTTCTATCAGGAAGTAAAGTGCATAAACAAAATTAAAACAAAATTGAAAAGGAACAGCTTAAGATTGAGGGGAGCCATTTTTTTTTTTTTACTTTTATCTTTTTTATGATTTTCATTTCCATGAGGAAGAAAAAAAAGGGTATATTAAAGCATATTTACACTCAGTATGGACAAAATAATAACATAATTGTTTAAAAAAAAAACAAAAAAAACTGGCGTAGTATGGAATAAACACTGGAGTCTCGCATTTTAACTTAGGTACCAGAAACGAAATTGAAGCTGCTATAGCTTAATCATTCTAATGACGTACAGTGAACAGAGAGAGAGAGAGAGAGAGAGAGAGAGAGAGAGAAGAGAGGGAGAGAGAGAAGAGAGGTGGATTGAGGAGAGGAGAGAGGAGAGAGAGGAGATACTGTCGATCAATAGTCATCTTCGGTCTTATATCATTCGCAGATTTTTGTCTTCCATTTCATCTTCCGCAAAAAAAATAAATGTGTATCAAATAGAGTAGCCAGCGATGTGATCATCAAAATACAGCTGCTCTCAAATCACGCTCTGAACTTTATACCTTAAACTTCTTCCCCAATACTGATTGCACTTTACATTACTAACAACTTCTGATGCATGTGAAATATAAATGGAGAATAGCAATTAGTACATGATATAAAAAAAAGAGGTCAAAATATTCTTTTTGAGTGTGAGCTTGAAGCAAAGGAGATTACGAACAAGTCTTGAAGCTTACCAGCCTCCTAATCTTGTACTTCCTTTACTATATGAATACAGTTCTGGATACTTTCTATAATCCACGATTATCATCTGGTTTACGTCCCTTTCTGTGGTTATTTGATCGAGCATTTTTTCACACACACACACACACGCAACAATTAAAGTTCATTGAATGATTCCGTAATTGTTCTACATTGTAATGTTCTTAGTAATGTGTGCCTAAAAGTGAGTTATAGCAATATGAGCCTATAAGTGTGTTCTAGCAATATAAGCCTACTAGTGTGTAGTACTAGCAATGTAGGCCTAAAAGTGTGTTATAGTAATGTATGCCTAAAAGTGAGTTATAGCAATATGAGCCTATAAGCGTGTTCAGCAATATAAGCCTACAAGTGTGAAGTACTAGTAATGTATGCCTATAAGTGTGCTATTGCAATATAAGCCTACATGTGTGCAGTACTAAGGTTATGTATGCCTAAAAGTGTGTTATAGTAATATGAGCCTATAAGCGTGTTCTAGCAAAATAAGCCTACAAATGTGTAGTACTAGTTATGTATGCCTAAAAGTGAGTTCTAGCAATATAAGTCTAAAAGTATGTTCTAGCAATATAAGCTTACAAGCGTTCTAGTAATATATGCCTAAACGTGTGTTCTACTATTGTATAATACCTTAAAGTGTGTTCTATCAATGCATGCCTAAAAGTGTGTTTTAGTAATGTATGCCTTAAAGTCTGCACGAGTAGTGTATGCCTAAAACTGAGTTCTGATAAAGTATGCCTAAGAGTGTGTTCTAGTAGCGTATGCCTAAAAGTGTGTTCTGGCAGAGTATGCCTAAAAGTGCGTTCTAGTAACGTATGCCTGAAAGTGTGTTCTAGTAATGTATGCCTGAAAGTTTACAAAATAACATGGAGTGGTAGTTAACTCATATTAATATATCCTTCCTGTATATTTCATCTCAAACCGCCGACAGAAAAGCGCTGCATTACCCACCGAGGGTAATCACTCATCTCCGGGCAACGAGAACCAGGACAAGTTTACAATTTATAACTTCTTTTCAAAAACAGTTGGTCCCACTTCCTAAGTGGGGTCTCTCCAAGAGAAAATCGCATAAGTGGTAATGAATCGCTAAAGACCACCTCTCAGTTAATTGTGAACTCCACAGAAGGCTTTAATGATCGAGTGTCAATGTATAAGTTAAGGTTAATAAGAGCATATTTATTATTTGCTCGGTTTTATCCGCTATAAATCCTTGCTGACTTTTAAACCAATTTCCACGGTGTGCCACTTGAATAAAAATGACTAAAAATACTATGAAGGTACGTGCCATTTCCATCTGCGCGTTATATTTCATGTGCGTTATATTTCATGTGCGGTTAATAGAAACCACTGAATGAATTATATATCTTTTTTATATCTTGCAATTTCGCCAAAAAAAAAAATCCCATTCTTGGGATATTCATGTTCTCCACATTACTTTGGCTGGCCAAACTATACCTTAAAATTTGTTCTACGACTGCTAAATGTTCCTTGTCCATCTCCAACCCTTTTACGTAACATCTGTTGCAATGTCTTGCTTTTAATACAGCATCCCTTCCGGCCACTTTTTAATCACCATTTATCAGAAGTTCCAAGTTTCCATCTATAAATTTCCTCTGGCATGCTTACTTGATGATAACAAAAGATATCCCAAATCTCGTAGCGTGTCGGTTATCGTAAATACGTTGAGAGTTCAAATTTATATTGAATCTCGCTCACCAATACACAAGAATTCCTCATTTAAACATTAAATTCTAATACAAATGTCCTTTAGTGTCCAATTCGCTCTTCCTCGGAATCAATATAGTTTCATATATGTTAACCGAAGGGGAATTTTTTAGTTGATAACAATTTCGTCCTATCGTGGATTCGAACCAGCGGACGGAGGAGAAATCAGGACTTCAGTGATTTTATCGACTCGGCCAACGTCACTGAGTCCTGATGTCTCCTCTGTTTCGAATCCACGAGAGAACGAAATTATTATCAAATAAAAAATTCCCCTTCTTTTAACACATATGAGAATAAATTAATTCCGAGGTAGAGCGAATTGGATATTAAAGGACATTTGTAGCTTAATGTGTGTGTATATGTATATATATATATATATATATATATAGATATATATATATATATATATCTAATAAAAGGAGCCCATAAAAACACCAAAATGTAGAGAGAAAAGTACTATATTTCAGAGACTGCTGTCTCTCTCTTCAGGTATATGAAGAGAGAGACAGCAGTCTCTGAAATATAGTACTTTTCTCTCTACATTTTGGTGTTTTATGGGCTCCTTTTATTAGATGGAATTCTGTTGTTACAGAACACTTTTACCAGTCATATATATATATATATATATATATAATATATATATATATATTATATATATATATATTATATATATTATATATCTATATATATATATATTATGTATATATATATATATATATATAGATATATGTATTAACCTACAAATGTCCTTTAATAATTTTGTTTGCCAGAAGTTGAGATTCTGACAGAAAGGAACGTACTGTGTGTGTTTATATAAATACATACCATACATACATACTACATACATACATACATACACTATATATATATATATATATATATATATATATATATATATATATATATGTGTGTGTGTGTGTGTGTGTGTGTGTGTGTGTGTGTGAGTGTGTGTGTGTGGATATTAAAGGACATTTGAAACTTAATGCATATATATATATATATATATATATATATATATATATATATGCATAAAGCTACAAATGTCCTTTTAATATCCATATATATATAATATATAAATATATACATTATATACATATACACATATACACATACAGTACGTTAAACATACAAAGCCCTTCTGCCAGAATCTGAACTTCTGGCAAACAAAAATACGGCGAAACGTGTCATCCATTCTCTCAAAAGGAAGCTTTCTCTGGCGATGAACGAAGATAAAGCCTTGTAGTGGCCTATAGTCTGAGTTCGTTAGAGCGCTCGGAATCCGCAGAAACTGATAACAAAAGAACCATTCAGGTCCGAAAGTGACCTGGAACGACCCGTTTTCTTCCACTCCCACGCACCAACGACGTCTTTACAGAAAACGTCCATCTCGCTGGAGGGGAGACTGAGTTATGAACTATTTCCGAAAAGTGGGCGGAGGGCGTTATGATCTGACGGTGGGACACCGTGCAGAAAATATATACTTTCTATCCGTTCTCAGTTTCTACCACAATGCCTGTTTATTTATTCTTCGCAGACATAATTGTTATACGCTGGAAAAAGGGTTTGATCCTCTACTATACGTTTTATCAAGTTTTAATTTTCTTGACAAAAAAAAAAATAAATAAATAAAATAAAAATTATTACGAACCAAACGAATGCCAAAACATTCTCGAATTCTCTCTGGTTGGGAGGAAAGAAAAATTCCGTCCATATGAAAACTTCTGAAATTCCTCAAGAAGAAGAACTTGGCCAGCAGAGCGTCTTCTGTGTCAAGTGCAGCGCAGGTGTCAAACACAAGAAGGTCGAAAAGGCTTGACCGAGCACCCAGGCATCCGATAAATTGCCTACGCCCTTGGAAATAGATATTCCCAGGGGAACGGAGGAGGAGGAGGAAGAAGAAGAAGAGGAAGAAGAAGAACAGAGGGTTAGGGGAGATAGACCAGAAAGACGCGAAAGGGGGAAGTAACAAGCAGGCATCCTGGGGAGCGAAGATTCATTCGGAACCTCCACCCGTCTCGCCCACCTTTTCTCCCCTTCCCCAAAGCAGAGGGAAACCGGGACAGGGGGCAGGATGCAGGGGCGTCACGATTAAACACGAAGAAGGGGAAAGGAGGGAGGTGGGGGGGAGGAAGAGGAAAAAAAATAACCCCCCCGATAAGAAGATGCAGTGGAGCATAACACGTCACGACGGTCAAGGGTCAGAATGTGGAATTGAGGTCAGGTGAAAAACCAACCGCTTGGAAAATAAAGCAAGGGGTGCGAGTGACAGAGGAGGATAAACAGGAGGAAAAAATATTAGATAAATGGGAAATAAGTGATGATGTGGGATTTTCTGACTTATTCGCGTCAACAAACAGACCTAAATTATGAAATAAGAAACGCGACCATATGCACACCTGTTTACGTTCATAACAGATTCAAAATAAAGAAAAATAATTAGATTTTTGTCTTAGAGGATAAAATTTATATAAGGCCAATTATGAGATACACTCCAAACGGAAGTGTCGGAAAGGATCAAACGAAACACCGATCATTAAGACCCTCCAAAAAATGTAGAAAACTCACAACAAAAACCCGGAATCTTCTCAGAGAGAGAGAGAGAGAGAGAGAGAGAGAGAGAGAGAGAGATAGAGAGAGAGAGAGAGAGAGAGAGAGAGAGAGAGAGAGAGAGAGAGAGAGAGAGAGAGAGAGGAGTCAGCTACCAGAGAACGTAAGTGAAAATTTAACGAGATAAGAGAAGAGAGACGAGATAGGGAGATTAGATTATCTTATTGCTGCTCATATACAACATTTATGAGTACGGGAAAGGGAAATGATTTATGGGAAATGTTATGAGTCGATCATCGGGAGAAGATGAATCAGGTATGTATGCGAAACTTTAGAAGATGCTGTGATACTGCAGGGAAAACTAATACTTTTGACGGTGAATGTATTATTATTATTATTATTATTATTATTAATATTATTATTATTATTATTATTATTATTATTAATTATTATTATTATTATTATTATTATTATTACTAATATAATTCTTATTATTTATTATTGTTATGATTATTATTATAATTCAGGAGATGAACCTTATTCATACGGAACAAACCCACCAAAGGGACCATTACCTGGAAATTCAAGCTTCCAAAGAATATGGCGCTCATTAGGAAGGAGTAAGAGGAGGTAAGAGGGAAATGCAGAAAGAAGATAGTATTTTGCTTACAAAAATAAGCCCCTGGAATGAAGCCCAATGGAAGAAGTTATCAATAGCCACTGTTAAATTCATTCTTTACCTGGCGAATCATGGATCTAATCCCAGAGCAGAAAACTTCCACAGCAAAAGCAGTTTTCTTATAAAATGTCGAAGGCTCAAAAGCAGCATGTCCAACCCGGTGTCATAGAATACAGGTGAACTCGTGACCTGGTCTACTTGGACCCAGGTCAAGTCGTACCCTTGCCAATAAGTAATGGAAGACATTGTTAATTAGCATTACAGAATTAGACAAACGTTTGAGAACATGTGAATTGTACCGTATATGAATTATATTCCAATACCGCGATAATTAAAACATACTGCCAGATGGTATTATTTATAATCAAACCAAACCTTTGTACTTTTTAATGTCGTTACCGAAATTAGCCAAAAAATAAATAAATAAATAAATAATGAATACAAACAAAAAAATTTACAAAAATAAATTAGTAAAAAATAATATAAACAAATCAATAATTAAATAAACGATTATGGGGGTATCTACTTGAATAAAAGGCATATGAGTGATAAAGACAAAATTAACTAGGAACTGAGTGATACAGTTTGTTCCGAAATAGTGACAAACTATGATAATTTCTGTAGAAAAACCTAATTTCTCAGTAGTACCATATATATATATATATAAATATATATATATATATATATATATATATATATATATATATATATATATTAAAGGTATAAGCCACGAAGGAAACATAAACAACGGAGTTTTTCCTTCGTGGTTTATAACTTTATTTGTGGATTTATCACGTTCCAAACTTTCGTGATTCAGTTATACATACATACAAACATACACACACACACACACACATATATATATATATATATATATATATATATATATATATATATATATATATATATATACATACATACATATATATACTTTTATTTATTTATTCATTCATTAATTTATTTATTTATATAATTTATGATTTGTGCTTGAACTCTATACACATGTCCAAAATTCTACATGACAATTATTTTTGTGTGGAAATTATGCAACGAATTATTAAATAATGTCATCAAATAGGATTCCAAATGAAATGTTTACCAAACAATGTTTCTTGAACGGCAATCTTTTCTATGTCTCTCTCTTTCACGTGTATGCAGGCGTGTGAGTCTCCGACATATGTTTTAAGACCAGCTGGAAACCCTTAGGCTAATTGGTTTGCCCCTCCAGGGCGTATTTTGGGGGTTTGAGATATACCTGAATATACGGTCATGTAGACTTTGAAACAAAGGAAGGCACGACCATTCTCAAAGCAGCAGTATATATATATAATATATATATATATATATATCTATATATATATATAATTATTATAGATATACTGTATATATATTATTTATATATATTTATATTATAGATATTAATATAATTATTATATATATAGTTTACATAATATTACAGATAATTATTATATAATATATATATGAATATATATACTATATATATAGATTATAATTAGAAACAACAACTAATTACGCTTAAGAAGCGAAGACTCAGTTTTGCCAAAACAATCTTAAATCGAAGGGTTGTATAATAATTTCCTGCGACAAGGTCAGCTAAAAATATTTGCAAGAATTATTAATATCTCCAGTTCCCCTTTGCAATCTTTGTCTTGTTCTAAACGGGATTGTTTGTCTGTATGGTGTTTTTGCGTTGCATGGAGTCAGTGGTTAGTCAGCGACGCGACCAACGGCTTTACGTGAATTCCGAACCACGGCGAGAGTGAACTTCTATCACCAGAAATACACATCTCTCACACCTCAATGGAATGCCCGAGAATCGAACTCGCAGCCGCCGAGGTGGCAGGCCAAGACCACACCGATCATGCCAATGAGGCGTTTGCTATACGGGATTGACTGAAGAAAGACTTTGACACAAAAAACATTATTTTCAATTTTTTTCTTCATACTTCATCATTCTTGTATGTCAGGTACCTCAGGGCTAGAAAGAACTGATCTACAGAAATCATATAACAAGTTCCTCGTCGCAAGTTCCTTTATCATATAGACCCCTTCGTGCCATTATCGATACCTTTCACAGTGAACAATTCTGATACTCAGTAAAATTCTATCAAAACACTTCAAGCCAGAGATACGCAATACGAGATAAAAGCTTGAATCGCCCGAATAGAAGCGCAAATAAAACTGAATTACTGTTCTGTACTTCTCAGGGAGCATTTTTACAACCTTCTATTACAGGTTACGGAAAATTAGTGTACATTTAACACGATACCTCTGACAGTTTTTAAATAATTAGATCGGTATTTCATTTATCTTATTTCATTATCGCTGATTTTAACGTAATTAACTTCAAGTATCAGAAAATATTGCTATCTAGCATTCAAACATCTATGTAACCTTTTAGATGAAAAGAAATGAAACACTAAACCTCTAGATTTCATAAATAAGAGAAACACTGAGATAGACGTAATAATGATAAAAAACAAAATAATTGATATATTATGGGCGCTATAAGAGAGAGAGAGAGAGAGAGAGAGAGAGAGAGAGAGAGAGAGAGGGGGGGGAGGAGAGAGGGGGGGTAGTGAGAGAGTTAATACCTCAAATTAAGATCTTCAGTGACATGATCGCCTGACTACCTGCAAAAAAAAAAAAAAAGAAAAAAAAAATTCTCCTCTGGCAGTGTGACTTTTCTCTCATCGTTCCATCATCATCAGAGCTCTCATTATCACCTAAAGGCTATCATTAGAAGACTCTTAGGAAACATTATTAACTAATGCGTCAGATGTGGCAAAAGTTTAAAAAGAACGTATTACAAGTTCTTTCTCAAACACACAGAAGCACAAGCGCTATATAATGTTACACCTTTTCTTTTTTTTGCTTCAGACTATAAAATACATGAATAGATCAGTCAATAATTTCAGGTAAAAATCTACAGGAAATGGATTTTAAAATTACCTAAAATAAAGGAGCCTTTGTCAATTGTTGCCTGCAAAGTGAGCTATTATTTTAGCGATTTTTTTCTTGGTGAACGCATCCATACGACACAAAGTAGTCAAACCATGATGTGTTAAATCAAAGGCTATTGGCACTAAATATGAGCATGAAAAAATTATTACATCCGTTTATACTACCGTACTGTATTTTCTTAAAAAGGGACAGCAATTTTTTCCCCCATTAATCGATAACTGAATTTCAATCATTAAGACCTGTTAGATGAGCGACTGGGCATTTGTTGTGGTAAATATGTAGATTCATCAACACTTAAGAGAGCCGAAGCGCTGTCAAGAAGAGTTCCAAAAAGCGAGGAAAAGGTCGGAATAACATCATTATTTTTACATCGTTAGAATACCAGAGGAAATAGTTTTTCCCAAGAGAGAATTTCCTGTGACAGTGCGTTCTGCAAAAAGATCCCAAGAACGCTGTATTTTCAAGGATAACTTTTTTTTCTTTTTTGTTTTTTTTTAAATCAGTCAATTTAATGAAATCAAATATCTAAGCTGATCAGAATCATATTCAATATATTCACGGATAATTCTGTTTAAAAACGCGAAGCAAATCAATAAAGCAAAACTTTATTTTAGTTGCGTATGCTGCCAATACATACATGCTGGTACAGGCTGCTTTAGCTTAGTGGAGTATACTAGGTAATAGGTTGGTCTATCTTGAAGCAAGCGGCATCTTGTCCACCCAAAAGATTCTAGAGCATTGGCAATTTATAAACAAATTTCAAGAGAACTGACTACATCTCTAACACAACTAAGTACCCCTCTTCAGTAAATGGTCCTAAAATATCAAGTGATATTTTCATAAAATCCCAAATCATTTCTGAGGCTGTAAATGCCGCACCGAAGCTCCAGTCAGTTGTTAAAATTTCAGGTGTATGGGTACCTAAAGACTGGATCATTCAAGACCACACCAGATACTTACTCAAACAAATAAAGAATCACATAAGTACACAGCATCCCTTTAGATAATGGCTGGTATCTAGAGAAAATAATGGCCTACCGAGAGAGTTAGTGTCCCATTTTTACCACGATCTCATCCCTCAACTTGTACTTACGCCGAAATTCATAACAACCTAATTTACGTCCCCGTTTTTGCCGTAGGTCATCATTCGTTCTCATTAGATGGATAATGAAGTGCCTCGTCTCTGTGAATCATTACCCTTTTCGTCTAATCTTACTTTTTCCCTTCCGACAGCCGTTGTAATCAAAGAGAATACGTTTAATTACGGTAAGGAAGATTAATTGTTGCAGTGACAGAATGACTAAGAACACCACGGATATATCTTCACACAGACACACACGCACACACACACACACGGACAAGTGACAAGCAATGAGTGAATGACCGTAAAGCCTACATGAAACTGACTGATGAATTCACAAAGAAATGTCAAACTGGAAAACTGCGCAGCAAAACTTCTAAAGGTTCCCGCTGAAGTTTCCTCATCAACTCAGTCGTAAAGATAAAAGATAAAAAAAAGAAGAAGATGAAACACGACCGATTAAAAATAGAAGCGGCAATGTACAAAGGCGCACACACAAACACACACACACACACACACATCCTACATCAGCAGGTATAATCGCCTGGGGGCAGGAAAAACAAAGGCGCCATTAAGCACGTCCTCGGCTCCTTCAGGTGAGAATGAAGACGAAGAGAGGAGACGAAGAAGGATAAGAAAGTCTTAGAGGGATGGGAGGAGGAGGAGGAGGAGGAGGAGGAGGAGGAGGAGGAAGCAGTATAGGCAGAAACAGCAGTGGTCCATGGAAGTTGTAACCAGGGAATGACCTCTGAACCTTACGTCCGGTCACACGCCTCCTACGGGACCTTCAATTCTTGGCCACACTTCCTCTCTCTCTCTCTCTCTCTCTCTCTCTCTCTCTCTCTCTCTCTCTCTCTCTCTCTTATTCATCACCACTTCGCTAATTGCTTTCCTGATGATCCGCAAGGAAGGGAAGAGAATGGAAGACTCAGCAAAGCAAAAAAAATTACGCCATAAAGGGATAGCGATCAAAAAAGGAAGAAGCGAAAGGGAAAGATCAGAGAAAATCATAAATTAAAACCGTAAAAGGTTTTTCTTATGGGAAGCCAAATATATGAATTAAAAGGTGAAAGTGTGCTCGGGAGGAAATGATTCTTGATATATCTTCAAGAACTAACACCTGCTGTGATTAAATTCTATCTTTCGCTAACCGCAAGTGTTTTTTTTTTGTTTTTTGTTTTTACGGTCTCGGTAATGACAGATATTGCACTTCATTATATTAAAGGCATTTAAAAAAAATTCATTAAACTTTAAAATAAAAAAATAATAAGGATTCTCTTTAGAAAATCTTTAGAAAAACAAAGCCCAAGATACAAAATTCATCTCATTAATTAAAAAATTAAGCTCACCGGCTCATATTTCTTTTGTGTTTAGTTTGGGAACGAAGACTACTTATACAAGCCTGTTTTGATTGATTAAAAACTGAAGAAAACAGTCCGAAAATATCACTGCTACGGAAAACAAGAATTTCATGAACACTACTCATTAAAATTTCTTAACCATTCAAGTTGAAAATAGTCATCAGAGAGTGGAGCTGTCCTTTTTAATTGAAGGAGAAGAGAAAGCTGCAAAAGAAGTGATTTTCTTGATATGACAATACTAATATTTAGTTTACGCATTCATGCTTGACCTACGAATCAACGGATTATCATCCAGCTACAGAAAGTTGAGCATAAACTAAAGAAAAATCCAGTCTACAAAAGCAAGAGCACTTAAACAGCAACTTAAGGATACTGACTCATGTAAATATACCGATAATAACAACTACATATTACTACATTGCTGCTGCTGCTCTCTCTCTCTCTCTCTCTCGCTCAGCAAACGACAGGACACACATCATCTCTCAGTCATCCCGCCTCCTCTCTCCCCATCTCTCTCTCCTCTCTCTCTCTCTCTCTCTCTCTCTCTCTCTCTCTCTCTCTCTCTCTCTCTCTCTCTCTCTGTTAATAAACGTACAAGACCCTCATATCCAGCGACTTTTATATAAAAACCAGCCTTTCATTCTTCCCCCTTAGACTTAATAGTTCTCTAATTTATCAAGTCATCTGCTTTCATCTCGGAGCAATTTTGCAATAGTCCTTCGTGCTCATTTCGCTAGTTACCCTAATGAAGGATCTATTTTTGAGAGCATTCTCGTAATTAAGAAAAGGCGTTTCTGCTTTACGATGCTAATTTGGCCATTATTCGAAGATGAAATCCTTCTGCATCCACTCCTCTGCAGAAGTTGAGAACTGGAAAATATGTTTTGACGTAAGACTTTAGACTAAGACGCGTAAAAAAAAAAAAAAAAAAAAAAAAAAAAAAAAGTCATTCTCGACAGCTTTTCCAAAACATTTTTCCTTAAACGACCGTAAGAGGTCTGCTTGCCAAAGGCGTAACGCACTGAAATTAACTAGCAAAAGAGGGTTTCAATTTCACATGAAGACATCAAGTGTTTTCAAAATTACAGACTAGAGCGAATTCTCTACGGAAATCTTCAGCTGATAAAATGATCTAATTACATCAGTCATAAACAGCGCTTCACACAGGCACTACGCAGTGTACGTATTAACGAAGCAACTCTAATATTTTTTTATGATAATTAATTTTCTCTTTACAAGTCATCCATTAATTTTTTCTATCTGGTTTTTACGAGCACTACACAAACACATTCCTACAGAATTACACTAGCCTGTCATTTTGAGAGCACTAACGTCTTTATGTGAAAGACAAGCCCTCTTTTAATAGCTAATTTCGGTGGGGAGTCTTACCTAAACTGAGTCTTCCTTCTTGCTTCGTGGGTCTTTCTTCAAAACAATATTTCCTTTTACTCAACTTACGCAAAGAAGTGAATGAAGGACTGCATTTTCAAATACAAACCAAATAAGCATTATAAAGCAGACGTTTTACCTTAATAATGACAATGGATGGATTCTACGTTCGTAATCTAATGCAGATTGAGTTTTTCATCTAAGAAATAAATTAGCAAAATAGCCAATAGCTCCTCAGCAGCTTCAAATTTAGATACCACACAAGTTTACAACGCAAATAAGTCATTCAATCAAAGCAGGTGGCATTACACATGTTAATATGACAGGTTTCAAGGTATCACAAAACACAGGTTGTTTTGTTCCATCCAACAAACAATGTATTTATATATTTAATAGTGAGTGACTGGTGACATCTTCCTTTCTTAATGCCCTCTTGACACGGAAACTTACATAATAGTGGTATGTTTCAAGTTATATAAGTTCCTTATATATATATATATATATATATATATATATATATATATATATATATATACATATATATATATACATATATATTATATATATATATATATATATATATGTATATTTTTATTCTTACTCAGCAGATGATAGGAGATGCTTAGAATTTATGAATTCAGTTTAAATCTATATGAATAAAAATAGCTAAATTGTTAACTATAACCTATCACTTACAAGAAATAAATAGGTTAAATGATATATAAAATTCATATTATTCAAGCCGGATCAAGTGGCAATATTATGTGCCACTTATATGTATGGTCCAGTGGACGAAGCGCTTATCACTTATCCCTTCAAATGAATAAACTACATAAACTTCACAACGCAGGTCATTTGTGTTTCAGTGGGTAAAACGGATAACCTAGACATTCATACTAAAAAGACATTTCAAGTCACAAAATACTCCGGTTCAAAAAATCAAGATCATTTAGTTTTGTTTGTATGGTGCTTTTACGTTGCATGGAACCAGTGGTTATTTAGCAACGGGACCAACGGCTTTAAGTGACTTCCGAACCACGTCGAGAGTGAACTTCTATCACCAGAAATACACATCTCTCGCTCCTCAATGGAATGGCCGAGAATCGAACCCGCGACCGCCAAGGTGGGACGCCAACACCATACCAACCACGCCGTAAATGGTCGACAAACGGACCAAGGAGACCGTCCTCTAGCATTGAAAAAGGGATGCACTATCAATGTCAACACTTGACTGTTATCCCTGGACCGTTATTCTGTGAATAAAGGGAATATCAGCGAGAATTACGATAAAAGGCAGTTAACAAAAAAAAAAAAAAAAAAAAAAAAAAAAAAAACACTGGCGTAACGGAGATTTACTCAAACTGTTCAAATCGAGTCTTATTAAAGATCCGAGAAGACAATGGAGTTCTTATTAGTTACAGCAAAATATTTCATAATAAAAGTCTAAATGCATCCCGAGTGTGTTCCTTTCATCAGTCTCGTGAAATATGCAGTTACAGCACGTATTTATATTTCGTGGGGGGTTAGGAGTAAGGAACATTATTGAAGATTTAAAACCCGTACGTTGAAAGTTTTCATTTGGTTCAAATTTCGAACGCGCATAATTTTCCTGCCAGCAGCTTCAACGTTATTATAAGTGTATGTATGTAATATATAATAATATATATATATATATATATATATATATATATATATATATATATATATATCACAATATCGATGTTTTCTCTTTATAGGCCATGATCGCTCTCAGCCGATGCTTCCAAATGCTGAAAGTTCACGTTTTGGACATCGCCTTATAAAGGTTACTCAGTCAACTTGCATCATTTATCAAATAACTGTCCACAAACACACGCACACAAATGCATACATACATTTATATATATATATATATATATATATATATATATATATATATATATATATATATATATATATATATATATATGTATATATATATATATATATGTATATATATATATATATATATATATATATGTATATATATATATATATATATATATATATATATATATATATATATATATAATCATATATATCATATGTCTTATTTTCCCCTGGTTCAGTCACACCCACAAAGCGTAAAATTTGTGATCACGAAAAAAGAAAAAAAAAGAAAGAAAGAAAAAAAAAAACGGCTGAAGAAACCCATCCCATAACGAAGAGATTATAATCCGGTCAATTCTTCGGTTCGCTCGTCCTTTAGTGGGAACGGTGATGAGTCATCCGCCAAAATCATCCCCGTTGTTTGTTTTAACTTTTTTTTTGTGTGTGTGTGTGGTGTCGCTTGTTTCCTGGAGTCACCTTTCCCCCTTCCCCTTTTACCTGCGTGAAACAGATCCCCTAATTAAGAGACGAAACGACATGAGGACTTTCGCCTCCAGTTTGGTCCCGCGTCTGTGGCGACTGATTCCGGAAATTGACCTCTGTAATTAGGGTCATTGAGGGTCATTTTTAAGGTCATAATTGGTTCTACATTAAGATATTTTCTCTGAGGGAGATGCTCGTTTCTGCGCAGGTACCTGGAGGAAGGTTTGGGGATAAGGGAGCAGCTGATTAGTTTTTTTTTATTTTAATTTTTCCTAAGTATATTTGTATAGATGTTTTAAAACTGTTCGCATTTATCGTTGCTATATCAACACAAATTTGTTGAACTCTTATCGAATATTGATACTATTTATTTCATACCATCACTATCATTTCTATTACTGCTATTATTACTATTATTGCATTCACCATTATTTCCACTAAACCTTTAGAATTATTCTCAAATATATCACTATTGCTTAAAGTAGTGCTGTCTTACAAAAGAACCTCGCAAATAATTAATTAACTGGGACTTTATGTTCCGCATCACAGGTTCAGGAAACAATACCCATAGCTTTAAGTGACTTCCGAACCACGTCGAGAGTGAACTTCTATCACCAGAAATACACATCTCTCGCTCCTCAATGGAATGGCCGAGAATCGAACCCGCGACCGCCAAGGTGGGACGCCAACACCATACCAACCACGCCGTAAATGGTCGACAAACGGACCAAGGAGACCGTCCTCTAGCATTGAAAAAGGGATGCACTATCAATGTCAACACTTGACCGTTATCCCTGGACCGTTATTCTGTGAATAAAGGGAATATCAGCGAGAATTACGATAAAAGGCAGTAACAAAAAAAAAAAAAAAAAAAAAAAAAAAAAAAAAAAAAAAACACTGGCGTAACGGAGATTTACTCAAACTGTTCAAATCGAGTCTTATTAAAGATCCGAGAAGACAATGGAGTTCTTATTAGTTACAGCAAAATATTTCATAATAAAAGTCTAAATGCATCCCGAGTGTGTTCCTTTCATCAGTCTCGTGAAATATGCAGTTACAGCACGTATTTATATTTCGTGGGGGTTAGGAGTAAGGACATTATTGAAGATTTTTAAAACCCGTGCGTTGAAAAGTTTTCATTTGGTTCAAATTTTTCGAACGCGCATAATTTTCCGCCCAGGCAGCTTCAACGTTATTTATAAGTGTATGTATGTATATATATATATTATATATATATATATATATATATATCAACAAATATCGATGTTTTTTTTTTTTTTTTTTTTTCTCTTTATAGGCATGATCGCTCTCAGCCGATGCTTCCAAATGCTGAAAGTTCACGTTTTGGACATCGCCTTTATAAAGGTTACTCAGTCAACTTGCATCATTTATCAAAATATCTGTCCACAAACACACGCACACAAATGCATACTACATCATATATATATATATATATATATATATATATATATATATATATATATATATATATACCGATATATATATATATATATATATATATATATATATATATATATATATACATATATATATATATATATAAATATATGTATATATATATAAATATATGTATATATATATATATATATATATATATATATATATATAGTATATATATATATATATAGTATATATATATATATATATATATATATATATATATATATATATATATATAATCATATATATCATATGTCTTATTTTCCCCTGGTCAGTCACACCCACGAAGCGTAAAATTTTGTGATCACGAAAAAAAGAAAAAAAAAGAAAGAAAGAAAAAAAAACGGCTGAAAGAAACCCCCATCCCATAACGAAGAGATTTATAATCGGTCAATTCTTCCGGTTCGCTCGTCCTTTAGTGGAACGGTGATGAGTCATCCGCCAAAATCATCCCGTTGTTTGTTTTAACTTTTTTTTTGTGTGTGTGGTGGTGTCGTTGTTTTCCTGGAGTCACCCTTTCCCCTTCCCCTTTTAACCTGCGTGAAACAGATCCCCTAATTAAGAGACGAAACGACATGAGGACTTTCGCCTCCAGTTTGGTCCCGCGTCTGTGGCGGGAACTGGATATTCCGGAAATTGACCTTCTTACAATTAGGGTCAATTGAGGGTCATTTTTAACGGTCATAATTGGTTCTTACATTAAGGCTATTTTATTTTATTGAGGGAAGATGCTCACGTTTCTGCGCAAGGTACCTGGAGGAAGGTTTGGGGAATGGATATTGGGGAATAAGGGAGCAGCTGATTTAGGTTTTGTTTTTATTTTAATTCTTTTTCCTAAGTATATTTGTATAGATGTTTTTAAAACTCGTTCGCATTTATCGTTGCTATATATCAACATAAAAATTTGTTGAACTCTTATCGAACTAATTTGATACTATTTAGTTACCATACCATCACTATCATTTCTATTATTGCCTATTATTACTATTATTGCATTCACCATTATTTCCACTAAAACCGTTTAGAAATTAGAAGTTATTCTCAAATTAGATCCACTATTGCTTTTTAAAGCTAGTGCTGGGTGTCCTTACCCAATAAAGAAACCTCGCAAATAAAAATTAATTAACTGGGACCCTATTTATGGTTACCGCATCACAGGAGGTGGTTCAGGAAAACAATACCATAGTTTTGCTTCAAAAATGTACTATGCTGACAGTTGGTTAGGGGGTGGTTGCGGTGGGGGGGGGGCGCGTACAATAAGGAAGAAAAATAAAAATAAAAATTCCGTGAGATTTCTCATAAGCAGTTGGACAGAGGAACAGTCTTCCCTTTTCATTTATTTTGGACATGTCAATCGTCAATAAAACTTACGTGGAATATTCACTTTTCATCGTAAGACGGACCCAAAGAAGTAAAATACTAGATTACTTTATATAATCTTTAGACAACATGAGTTATGGAAATTGGTCGATATAATCATGGTTCATAGCTACTACATTACAGATTCTCCAGAAAGTTCAGAGAACCCTTTTTAGCTAACAAACGACAAATAACAGACAGCTTAGGAGATAAGTAATGAACTGTTTTCACAAAAAAACAAAAGAAAAATGAAAATTATTGTTTGGGTTTATAAGAAAAAATTCTTAATTTTTCAGGACCGTAAACCACTACTGGTTGCACTTTCCTTTCGACAGAGAGTGACAAAGCCATCTGATTTAAACTAATAATGAATAAGGGGATCTGAGCGCTACGGCTTTTAGCTTTTCCAAAATTGTTAGACTTATGTTCCTACTGACGTATATTTATAAATAAATAAATAAATAAATATAAATGTGTGTGGTTCTGTGTGTCCTTATATGTATTTCAGTCGGAGGGAAAGGGCTGGAAGGAGGTTGTAAAAGTAACCAAGAAGACAAGGAAATCGGAAAAGAAAAAAAAAAAGGATAGGAAGAGGGTACACTGAGAAAACTGAAAAAACTGTGGCATGAATAGTCAAAGAGATGGGATACAAGAGGGTACGAAGAGAAGAATAAAAACCCTAAGTGGTGAGTTAAGGGAACGAAAAGTTTACAGAATAAAAAAATAGAAATGATCTGAGGTACGATTACGTGAGTGACGAGATGAAGAGATGATCACATATGCAGGTATACAGAAGGATCAATAGGCTGGTCAAGAAGAAGGATAGAAAGAACAATGCGTGATCCGACCTCCGGCTTACTCGAAGAGCGCGCTAAAATCTAGTCAAATAGAGCACTGTTTCACCAACGAAAAAAAAGGATATTTCTGTTTTTAAGAAAAACACCACCTTGATCAAAGACAGGAATGTTTTCACCTAACCAAAACATAGTATAGGTGACTATAATACTTAGCAAAAACCAGACACAAAAAGTTAAATCACCTGCTGGGCCACTTACAACTTCCGGGGAGGAAGAACAGGCACTTATGTTTGCTACTTTAGGAATTCCACCGTCAGTCACTAGATAAGTTGCTATTTTCCCTTACTCGGGGAGTAAACCTACAAACGAATTTGTTGTTCTTATTCTTCTTCTTCTTGGGGGATAGGAAAGGTCTGTGGAAGAGCCTAAAAAGTTCTGAAAAAGGTGTTTCGCGTTGAGTTAAAGATACAGATATTTTAGAATAGGATATTTATGATTTATTTATTAGAACGAAAATGTAAAAAATAAATAGTGTGCATGCATAACAGTACAAAAAATTATTTATAATAAAATACAACGTATTTATCTTAATTTTCGTTGGCGAAACTAGTTAGAATATTTACAACTTATGCGTGAGGGGAAAAACTTGCACGCTTCCGGAGTAAGCTGGAGATGGGATCACGCCTTGCTTTATCTCTATCTTTATATCAGCCGTTATGAATACGTGCAAAAATACAAGAGCAGAACACAACCTGTTCCGGGTGATACCTTTGAATTCCACAAAATGGGCTCCAGGTTACATCACCAGGTTCCAGATAATATCTATCGACAAAAATAATCGTCAAGTATACAGTAGTGAATCTTTCGCAAAAAATAAAGAAAAAATTTTTTTTACTTCACTATTTCTCATGAATTCTATTCACAGCTCTTCGCTTATCAGCACACAAGTGTAAAATAATGCTCGTGCGTTTTGATGTAAATATACCGCGGAATATCGTCCAATTTTCGCGGAGCAATTCGCGTGCGATTTATGATTATTGAAACTTTCTCTTCAAGCAGACGTTGCCATAAGTTGTTGGCCGTCGCACCTCCGATGACAGACAATACACCCGAGCTATTTCCACCGCTAGATCAATTACATTCCGTCTTTCTTACGGATGAGGAATGAAAAGTTAGTTTTTCGCTTTCCAAACGAAAGTACTGTATTGAGAAGTCGCCGGAAAGTGCTTGGTGACTTTCATGATGAATGGAAGATGAAATAAGAGGAATATGCCGCTAAATCACATTATGCGAGATACTAGTATCTCAGTGAATTCATTTCCATACGATATAAGATATTGGGGTAAATAACCCAAAATGCATTCATGAATTTTGTAGACTTTCAAACTTTCTCCACTTTTCGGGAGAAATTTATGGTCATTTAAACTTCTGCATATGCATAAAATTATACTCAATTAATCAGTCCAAGACCTATTCTTTCTTCCAACAAACTTGATGGACTTCTATTTCACTAAATTCATTATAAATTTCAGTTTGTGGTGCACCTCATTTCGTACACTAAAAGCTTGAAATTTTTTCAACTGACAAATATTTACGTAAGGTAAAGTTCCAGGGAGTCGGTACGAACAAAAAAAATGTGGGTTTATCTATAGATAAATAGAATAATATATATATATAATATATATAGATGTATATTATATAGATGGTATATATTATGTAAAATATATATATATTATTGTATATTATACTAGCATATCATATATATTTCAGTAACATACATACATGCACATATATATATATAGATATATATATATATATAATATATATATTATATATATATAATATTCGTGATTCAGTTGTACGCGCGCGCACGCGTATAACTGAATCACGAAAATATAGAACCTGACGAATATATAAATAAAGACACATTGCATGAGGGAAAGAGAAACGATGGAGTCCTGCAAGGCCTTGCGACTTTTTGTCCTTTACTAAACAATATATATATATATATATATATATATATATATATATATATATAATATATTATACTTTATTATTGATGCTTATCAAATTCTACAAAGATGAGAGGTAAATTCAACACGGTAAATACATTCTTGAATTAAGACTTACTCGTCGTGACGAGCAGACCTTTGAATAAATTAATTCAGTACTGCAAAATTTTCTGGAAGCACACCTAACAGCAACGATCCGAATACTCATGCTATTTCGGTTTCACCTCTTACATAAATAAAATCGTATTTTCAGTTCACTTTCTTAAAACCACATAGTATAGCTTTCCGTAAATCTGATTTTTATTACACGTTCCGCTCCGTTTACTATTCTGCCATACTTTATCAGGTTCCCTGATGTTGACGCAACATAACTTTGACAGTAAGCCCCTTTACGAGCTTCGTTCTTAATCTTTATATAAATCTTAACGTTCCGTTTAGTAATTAAACACTTGCCACACTTCAGTACACGATAACCATTTCATTTATTATTAACTCCTACATGCAACTAGGTTTCCATTTTTCCTTCTGTTGTTTTTCCTTAAAATTCAACTTTATTCATTCCTTCGTATGCCGGGTAACTCTCTGTTGAATTCTCTACTAAATCCAGAATTCATTTTAACTTTCTCTTCTCTACGGAACACACCAATCAGTTCCTTTTTTGACAGAGGTCGCATTCACTTTTGTAATCTCTACGTAACAGAATCACTGATTTGTAATTGCGTTACACATTCTTTCCAGGTAAGATAAAGATTTTATTGAATGGCTCCCATACTCAATTCAATATTGTGAATCGTTTCAAGGTTAAGTTTCACTCCCTACACAAACGAAAAATAATTCCTGCGTATCTACGAGAGCTACCAAACCTTATTACCCAGGATATCCCAAACGGCCCTTTTTAATCGAGATATCAAAACATGAAAAAAATAGGTGTGTGTGTGTGAGAGAGAGAGAGAGAGAGAGATAAAAAATACGACAGGTAGGATGGCCTAATCCCGAAGGGCCAATTATCGGGGAGGAAGATGGCGACCCAGAGAGTATATAAAGCCCTATATACTTCTGTTAACAGCCCACCTGTCTTGATAAGCCTTAATGGTCACTACTATTCACATCTCTATCGGGCCAATTCACTTCCCCAAAACCACTTTCTCCCTCGGTATCTGGTATCTTCGCTGGCTGGACCAAGCCGCTCACCATCCCTCACCATCCCCTCCCACGCCCCTACCCCCGCCCCCTCTCCCCCCCTGGGGGGTGGGGGGGGGGGGGGGGGCAAGGCCAAAACTAGGGTAACATTTAAGGCGAGACCTCACCACAGTCGTGGTCGTCATCTCATATGCAAATTATACCTGTATGTAATAATGTACGTAATGCATGCTAATTTCCCAGGCATCTTTACAAGTGTCATAAGTCATGCATACGCTCACTTCCTTTCAGCCAAAAAAAAAAAAAAAAAAAAAAAAAAAAAAAAAAAAAAAAAAATTCGATGGGTCCAATTAGAAACTAACGATATCCATTCGATATATCAGAGCAAATGGCATATAGACGGACTGATAAAAGATAGATGCAACAGGATTTATTTACGATATTCTTTTCAACTAAAAAGGTTATTAATAAGAAGAAATTCGTGAGCTAACAGATTCACATCGCTACTTAGTACGCGATACTTGGGCAAAATCCAACACTTAAATGAACATCTGCAGGTTATGGGAGAACGCAAATGTATGTCATTAATATGAGATAGGCGCATTTTTCATTAATTCCATCTCTCTCCCTCTCTCTCTCTCTCTCTGTATACATACGTATATATATATATGTATATATATGTGTGTGTGTGTGTGCGCGCGCGAGTGTGTGTGTGCATATAAACACAATCTATATATTTATGTGTGCGTGAACGCATATGTGTTCTGCGGTGCCAAGTTAGAGAGAGAGAGAGAGAGAGAGAGAGAGAGAGAGAGAGAGAGAGAGAGAGAGAGAGAGAGAGACTTCGACCACTAAGCTTAAGAGAAATTAATTCACCAACAAGCAAAAACACGACCCAATATTTTCATTCGTCCGTTACCTGAAAGATGGGAGAGATGCCCCTCGGTACAGATGCCTACATGAGTACTCCAATAGCATTTTGTATTCGTCTGCAAATATATGTAGTAAGAAATTCAAGTCGACAGGGAGACGATCTACAGTTTTAGGCAAATACAATATTTTTTTTTCTACACTTGTTTTAAAAACTGTAGATTTAATTTTCATGAAATTATAGAACTGATGGACAGCCGACGATGAACAACATTGTCTTCTCTGATTCATCCAAAATAAAATTTTATTCGTCATAAAAAAAAGTCCGATTGCAGCTTTTATTCTGAATTTACATCCACTCTCTCTCTCTCTCTCTCTCTCTCTCTCTCTCTCTCTCTCTCTCTCTCTCTCTCTCTCTCTCTTTTTGTCGAAAATGTAATTAGTTGCCTAAATTCATTTTCTCTTAGAGCATCTAAAACAAATAAAGACCGAGTATTTCCACCCAAAGGGCTACGCGATTGAAAACTTCTTTTAATCCTGTGATACAAAAATAATGTTACACAACTCTAAAACCATTTCACAGACGTCTTCTGCAGGAATAGGAAAAATAAAAACTATAATACACACATAAACACACTAACTATATATATATATTATATATATATATATATATATATATATATATATATATATATATATATATATATATATATATATATATATATATATATACACACACATATATATAGTATATATATATATATATATATATATACGTATATATATATATATATGTGTGTGTATAATATATATAGTTTATTATATATATATAGAATATTAAATATATTATAATATATGTATGTTAAATGTATATATTAAATGTATATTACATACTAATATATATATGATATATATATGGTATAATAAATAATAATATATATATGTATATATGTATGTAGTATATGATAGGTATATATACATAAACATAAATATATATATATATATTTATAATATCATATATAATATATCTATTCTAATAATATATATATATAGAATATATATATATATATAATATATATATTGTATAATATATATATTAGTGCAACAGTTACCTTTCCTCGTCGTGATCGCGGAAATCCAATTAATTTAATTATGTCACTGAACGGAGTAAACCCAGCGCGTTGACAGCGTGAACGACACGTAATACCTCTTATCACACCATAAACAACAACAATAAGACGAGGGAAAAAAACTGGAATAACTGGAAAAACTGGAAAATAACCGAAAATAACAGGTGTCTTCTGTAACCTTTCCTAAATGACTGTCATTATTAGGAAAGACGAGACTCCACCGGCCCAGATGAAATGAAATACATCGGACGACCCACGATGGATAGAGGAGGAATGCAGCAGGTGGGTAGACGTCAAAGCCATGAAAAAATGAGACGTGCACAGTAAACACTGTTATTACCCGAGGTAAACAAGATCCCTGATTAAAGTGTGAACATGACTGGAAGATGAGTAGTAGGTACCGTCTGGAGTTTCTAGTTTCTGAAATTATGCGATGCCGTGGGAACAGGAGGCCTTCCGGTCACTTTTTCTATGCTGCATATAACTTTTTATACATTCATTCATAAGAACATCACACACACACACACACACACACTGGACCACACCAACATAAAGACGTAAATATATACACACACACACACACACACACACACACACACACACACACACACACATATATATATATATATATATTATATATATATATATATATATATATATATGAATGACTGGTAAAAATGATCTGTTACAACAGAATTCCATCTAATAAAAGGAGCTCATAAAAACGCCAAAATATAGAGAGAAAATACTATATTTCAGAGACTGCTGTCTCTCTCTTCAGGTAGAAGAGACAGTAGTCTCTGAAATATAGTATTTCTCTCTATATTTTGGCGTTTTATGGACTCCTTTTATTATTATTACTATTATACATACATATATATATATAGTAAATAAATAAATATGTGTATATATATATATATATATATATATATATATATATATATAAAGAGAGATGAGATGAGAGAGGGAGGAGAGGAGGAGAAGAAGATGAGAGCGAGAGAGAGAGAAGAGAGAGAGAGAGAGAGAGGAGAGGAGATACGTCTTCTGCCCCTACAGAAGAGGTACCACAAGAGGGATATAGCCAAGATGGATATAGCCTTGTGGTTTCTCGTTGAATATTGTGCGTGATTAAAAAAAAGAATAAGTGTCTTTGTTTTTTAAAAATGTATAGTTTGTTTGTTTGTATGGTGTTTTTACGTTGCATGGAACCAGTGGTTATTCAGCAACGGGACCACGTCGAGAGTGAACTTCTATCACCAGAAATACACATCTCTCACTCCTCAATGGAATGGCCGGGAATCGAACCCGCGACCACCGAGGTGTGAAGCAAACACCAAACCAACCACGCCACTGAGGCGCTTTTAAAACTGTATAAGGTTAGATGCGCAGTTGCTACAAAATCACTACGAGAAAATAAAAGGACCATTTTCGCTGCACTGTGATTAATCTAAAGTATTTACCCGTTTTGATTCAACCGCAAGGCTGCTAAAAAAAATTTATATTTAATATCGAGAAGTCGAACGCTAGCCATACAGATAAAAATAAGTAGTTGCATGTAATTGACGGAGTATTAAAAGCACAAGCTGATGTACACACACACAAGGAACAATTTAACTTGTAGTAGGAAAGCATTGCAAGAGAGGCAGCCTACATAAGGAAAATGAATTACTACCAAGCTATACAAGCTATGCATAGAGTTACAAAAATTGCCTAGTTTGAAAACAGTTTCCAAATAAATTTCCAGTACATTAGTAGCCCCCAGAGTAAATCCAGAAAGAAGACCGACTATACCCCGTGCCAAATCATCGACAGCTACCTTGCATCGAAGCGGAAACTATTCGTCACGAACAATAAGCGAATTAAAGAGAATATGTGAGCAGTAAATCGTCGGACTAGAATAACGATTACCCACAAAATTATAAGTAAGAGAGGAATCTAAGAAATTCAAGAGGAAATGCAATGCAATGAAGTAATATCATTTCCGTTCAAGATTACTGAATGAAAACATGATAATTATTTGAAAATTAAATCAAGGGGTTTAAAGTGTGTTTTATTATGCTAATGATACGCGGAAACCGGCACTTCCAGAATTATGGAAGGGGAGGATGTGAGTTAACAAAGATAAAGACATCATTAGCGACATGCCAAGAATATGAAGAGCATGCCAGAAACAATGTGTAATACGAGAAAGAGCACAGACTAAAGAAACTTCAAGTTAAGAGACAAAACTTAGAAGAATTCTCTTGAAATTATAGTAAACAAAGATATAGACAATAATCATTCACGACATGACAACAATAAATATGAAGAGCAATACTAGAAAAAATGTGTAAAATGAGAAGGGGCTTAGACAAAATTAAGTCTTTTTACAGCAGCTTCTGAAAGTCTAACAAAAGAGGTAAAAGATTGGTGAGAAAGAAGATCATAATAAATAAATTAAAAAAAAAGGTGAAGGTGATATAATCCGTCTGATGAAGGCCATGAGTCTACATTGCGTGTTCATCTTATAGCGCACCTTCATTGTTAACGAGATGCTGGTCGCATTCATACAAATGACTTGTAATCAGTTTCAGACGCAATCAACGATAATAAATTCAAAACTACTACAAGTAACTGCAAGAATTACAGGAATATAACATCATTCAACAAACGTGACGATGGTATGATTTTGACTGAGAAAGTCAAAATAAAAAAAAATAAAAACGGAAGTTCTAACAGAGAACAGCAGCACGGTTTAAAAAGAATCTTTTGAAAGTATACGTGGGCCTAAAGAGACCTTTAAAAAAAATCATTATTATTATTATCATTATTATTATTACTACATGCAGGAAGAAAACTCTCATTAACACAGA
>NC_087201.1:157183318-157228318 GCF_015104395.2 Macrobrachium nipponense | reverse complement strand
CATAAGTACTAGGTGACGGTAGACGGACATTTACACACATACACTTTCTCTCTCTCTCTCTCTCTCTCTCTCTCTCTGTATGTATGTATATAATAAACATTTTTAAAGAAATAAAGATTTTTTACTTTGCTCACTCACTCTCTTTCCTTCTCTCTCAAGGAGACGATAGACGGACACTTACACACTCTCTCTCTCTCTCTCTCTCTCTCTCTCTCTCTCTCTCTCTCTGTAGGAAATGGCAGACGGTACGCACACAATATATACTCTCTCTCTCTCTCTCTCTCTCACACACACACACACACACACGCACAGTTCTCGTTCCCAATATCAGACCACAACAAGAATTTCAACTAAACATTGCCTACCCGTCCTATACCCGTATCATTAACAACTCTGCTTATCCATGTATGAACACATGTAACACCATTACTACAAATATAACAATATGCATGCAAATAGCTTTATGGGTCTTGATAAACGATGAAAAACTATGTTATGTGTCACTGTTTTGATGTTATGTGTCACTGTTTTGATAAGTTAATTTTTTAAAAATAAATATTTACATAGTATGTCTTCAGTTTACACTAAATTTTTCTTTGATTTAACCACACATCTCAACATAAAATTGGTCCTTTTTTATACTAAATTAATACTTTATGACTAAGTTGAGTTGAATATAGAATTCAGGCCAAAGGCCAAGGACTGGGACCTGTGAGGTCATTCAGCTTGGAAATGGAGATTGACAGTTAATGGTTTGAAAGGTGTAACAGGAGGAAAACCTCAAAGCAGTTGCACTATGAATCAATTGTTAGGAGAAGGTGGAAAGTAAAATGAAGAAAGAGAATATGAAAGGAGGCACAGTTAAAGGGACGAAACTAGTTGCAGCTCGGGGCTGAAGGCACGCTACAAAGAACCTACAGTGCACCGCATGAGGTCCACTGACGGCACTACCCCCCTACGGTATATTTTAAGACTGGAAGGATGGAGTACATCGGACGAACTCCTCTATCTCCAGTGAATTTACATTACTTTAAACATGCAGACATACGCATCAGAGAGAGAGAGAGAGCGAGAGAGAGAGAGAGAGAGAGAAATACAGTACACTGCGCATTAAACTTTGCTAGCGAAATGTTTCACGTTAGTAATTACATACTGAGAAAACATCGATCAACCGAACACATTTTTGCTACGCATTTGTTTCATGGACACAAGCACCCGACTCTTTTTAGGGGGAATTTTCAATTTTGAGATGCGCCTGTCACTGATTACAACTGGATGTAATCAGCGCCCATTTTTTTTTCCCCGGGCTGATTTCAACAAACCTCATCTCCTATAGAGAAAGACTGACGGAAATGCTGCTCTGTTGCTAGAGGCTTTTGCATATTTGAATTTCAGAGGTTTTTTTTTTTTATTTTTTTTATTGTATTTGTGGCAAATTTTTGTCTTGTCCGTTGAATTTCATCGGTGGGGTGTTTCCTTAAGCAAGGGAAACTACGGAATTGGGACATATTTACGAAAATATTAATGCAAACAAAACAAAATATCTTCCTTGCCTCTCTTAACGTAATATGTTTCATGAAAAGAATGATGACAACAAGTAATATTAGATTTATAGAGATTATGCATTTGCTACTTCCATGGAATGTTGTTTTATATGATCAACGTTTAACAAGTTTAATTCTTATATCAACATTCATCAATTCAAAAACAATTGTAAAGCGAATCTGTGCGCTGCTGCTTGCATTGTACATTCACTTCTTTACTGTTATGCGTTATTTCATTGAATAACGTACCTGCGATACTATGTATCGCGTCTGGGTCACATCGGGTGTTTTACACTGAGTTGCCATATAACCAATATTCTCGTAGGCTCGGATGTACCAGAAATCCTGCACCATAACCTAATTTGACCATTCACTATTTGTTTTTGACTGGACACATAGTCAAGGACAAATAGTGAGTGGTCAAATAAGGAAACAAAAATGTACCAGAGTGTACCCCAAAGCAAGGAAACTCAGCAGTATATATATATATATTGCTACGTCTATAGAACGCCTCGCCTTCCCAGCAGAGTTTTAGTTATATTTAATTATAAAAGTCGCAGCCATGCCTTCTGAAGCGACTGTTGTTGGGAGAGTGGGTATGCCGTAGGACTGATATTTCCGGTCTGACGGAAGCTTAGGGTAAGAGAGGCAGGTCACAAGAGTAGCTAGGCTTCGAGATGGATTTTAGGGACTTCTACAATAAGACCTATTTTCCTTCCCAATTTGCTGGCGTTGTGTTTACCACCTTTCAGGCAATGCTCGAGGCGGTTTTTGGAAGCCCCCGTGATTCGAAACCAAGCAGTATCGCTCTCAGTCGGCCGCGAGACGTGATCTCGGACAGAGGTCAAATTGCCAGCCTCCCAAAATTAGGCCTACCCACGACGCACTGGTGGACCCGGACCCCAGACCTGAACAGAGGTCGGACCGCATTCTTCTACAAGGATACACAGAATATTGCATAAAGGTACGTCTGAAAGTGTAAACTTCAACCCAGCACCTTTTACTACCATACGACTCTTGCTAAATTCATTTTCAATTCTTATTTTTACCCCTTCTACATCAGAAGCCCTTTGTCCTCATCGGGCCACGTGCTCCCCTTTGTGACTTGTTAAAGACCAAGCTTTCGTGTATACCTCAGTGAACCATTCGAGTTTACCTTCCCCAATGCTAGAGAATTAATCAGCCTTAATCAAAGCAAGAAGTCATTTTTCCTTTTATCTCGTTTAATCTGGGATTCTTTTCCAGATTCCATGAGTCACGTGCCGTCTCTCTGCCGCAAGTGTGCATTAACCCAAGTGAATGAAAATCAGCTTGACATGAATGAGACTATAAGCCCCACCCCAACGTGGGGGCCAATATCATTTAACTTTTCTCCAGGCCAGCACGGGCCTTGTTGTAAATAAATAGTTTTAAAGTAACGAGCTGAGTTTTCTGGCGACCTTCCCTCTAAAGAAAGAAATCAATAATAATCAGTTTACGGTAAGTTCAAGCAATTCCCTCTTGAAATCCCTCAATCATTTCTGTTTACGTATCTAGCTTCTCTCAAGGCCCTATATACGTAACATTGGCGAATCTTGCCTGGATTGAACCTAGCTTGCTTAAAAAAAGCTTGTAAATCGCGTTATCCGTTGTAAAACGTAAACTGTAAATTATTTTACAAAGCGTAAATCAAGCACACTTGCAGGGAAAGAAGACACTGACTCACGGTAAGGTATTCCATTCATTAATATGATTATTCTATAACCAAATGTTAGCTTAAGGTACGTTTAAGTATTTTTTATTGTAGAAGTGTTTAAAAGAGCGTAGGTAGAAATCTTATTATTGTAACGGCGAACGCGCCAGAGCTTTATTTTAGCGGCGAGCAAACAATTTGCCCCGCGAATTTTCTGTTACTTTGTGCTGTCCTCGTAGGAGCTCTCACGAACACGTGTGCAGATAGATGCCAGAAAGGACCAGATCAAACTAGGAAGTGCTTTGCCAGGGTTTATTGCTGTATGAGAAAGCCTAGCTAGTTAGGAGTGTTTTACTAATAGTTACGGCAAAAGAAGTGTACAATCTTTGTCTGTGATATGTTAGGGTATTCATTTTTAACTTAGTTTTCATTCCAAGTGTTGGTAACCTCTTACCTCTCAGCTAATTCAGCTTCGCGCTCTCTCGCGCCTGCGCGGTCTCAACCAGCCTTCGTCTCATTCACAGCGGCAGCCATGTTTGTTTCCTCTTTCAACATTCTCTAAACAATTTTAAGCAAAGTAACGTAAGTCACGAAGTTTTAACGTAAATAATATCAATGTCTGTACTAGTATCTATCGTCCTGCCAGAGAAATTAACGTGATTCGCCTTTAATAAGAAACTAAAAGTTCGTGTTGTTAATTACCTTCGCATTTACAGAGAATCAGCTGTTTGAACGACATGCTGTGCGCTAGCAGCGCTACCCAGCTCGCTCACATGTTTCACCTCGCATCGCTCACTCACTCGCGCGCTGAGCGAAAATTTCATTTCACTTCGCACTTAACGTAACCTCATTTACAATTGTTTGCTAACATCGTTTTAAATCCTTACCGTCATTTCACTGTTCACGGGGACCTAGTAATCTTACATAAAGTTAACGTAAATCTCAAGTAGAGCAAATCACAAGAATTGTTAACGTAAAACGCGTCTTTGTTAAATTCATATCGAAACGCAAATCATTTCATAAGCGCAAGCCGCTAACATTAACGTAAACATCGTTCAACTAGCACCGAGCGCGTTATCATTTTCATAAAAAACGTTTTCAAAAGCAATTCTTTCAGTAAACGTTAACGTAAGTAGATAATTTAACGCAAGGTTGTTGCGTCATATTAAACGAACATTAGTAGTTCAATTCAAATATAAGGGAGTTCATTCTATATCATTTTCACCCCTCTCCGAGATGAGGAGAGAGAGAGGAAGAGAGAGAGAGAGAGAAAACCAGAATCCATTATTCACGAAGCCAAGAGTACTACATCTTACCATTAATTATAGCATGCCGAATTAACCTTATTTTAGTCTCTTGTGTCTTTCATTTACACAGCGTGATACGTACGCGCATGTGTCCATTGCAGTTTGCAAACATTTATTTGTTTCATTTATCGAGTACTTCAGCGAGTGACTGAGCATTTCTAAAATTTCCATTACCTGTCGTTGCCCGAGTGGTCTTTTCATTTTCTTTATCACGAAAGACTTGCGTATACCGCAAGCACAATTCGCACAGTGTGCCACGCCAATTCATTACTTCCAGACAGGGAAGTCGTTACCAGTTTAGGACTGGCCACCACCAGTGCACGTCAGGTCTTACCATTTCACAGTGCCACTAATTCTTGACCCTGTCCATCGACTGGCTGCTGAAGTACTCCCACCTTTTACTTTCTCTCCTCCACTATTACACTCTCCCATGAGCAGTGCCATTTCACTTCAGTATATTTAAGTATACTGCATGTAGTGTCCGGGACACACCAGCACGATACCAGTGCTCCAAGGAACGCCTCCATAAATGCCATTGCACCTGTACAGGCCGTACAGGTAGCCATTAAACCTGCGTGTCCGTCCTTACGGAACGCCCAAATAATTAGTGTGTCCGTGTACAAGGGTCAGTGATCCTTCGGAACACTCAACAAGGGAACGCCTCCCAGAAGTGCCGCAATACCAGCCCTAAGTGCTGACAAACCTGCGTGTCCGTCCTTACGGAACGCCCAATTCATTAATGTCCGTGTACAAGGGTCAGTGATCCTTCGGAACACTCAACAAGGGAACGCCTCCCAGAAGTGCCGCAATACCAGCCCTAAGTGCTGACAAACCTGCGTGTCCGTCCTTACGGAACGCCCAAGTAATTAGTGTGTCCGTGTACAAGGGTCAGTGATCCTTCGGAACACTCCTAAGGGAACGCCTCCCCAAAGTGCCGCAATACCAGCACTATTAGTGCTGCCCAAGGAACGCCTCCTCATAAGTGCCGCGCACCTGTACAGACGTACAGGTTAGCCATATACCTGCGTGTCCGTCCTACGGAAACGCTCATTCATTATAGAGTATCCACCATTTTGGATCACTGAACCAAGGAACGCCTCCTCATAATGCGCCGTGCACCTGTATTGGACCTACAGGTAGCCCCATTCCAGCGTCTCCCAACTTAGGAACGCCCTTAAGTGTGACGTACGCCATACACTCCATTTGATTTTTCCACCTCTTTAGAAGGTGCCAATCCAGAAGTGCCACCAACTTACGGGACACTTCCCAAGTGCCACAGAGCACCCAGTCTTCTCAGACTTTTTCTCTACCACGTCGCAGAACAACCTTTCCAAAGTGAGTGCCACTTTCCACAGTAGGCACTCCTATTCCATTCCGTACCCTTCCATGGGCCATTATTTTCATTTTTCATCAGCCTCTATACTCACAGCCTAAGGGCAAATGTCTTACCCTGCTTCCCGTGACTTCCTTGCCGTAGAGCTCGAGAGGCTCCGAGTTCCTCATACCAACTCTGGGCAAGGAGGCCGGTTACACTGGACCAGCACTAGACCAGTGGATAAAGGCGCAGCAGGCTGCCGCGCGCCTGCAAGAAAAGGAAGAAAGGGAAAACCAGAGAAAAGCCGGAGAAGAGAGAGAGAGAAGCAGAAAGGAGGCAAGGAAGAGGAGCGAAAGCATGAGCTCGCTCTCAAGAGAAGGAACTCACATCAAGGCGGGGAGAAGGCCCCCGTAAGGGGAGGAGTATCCTAGCTCAAGCCACTCTGCCAGCTTCCAGCCCTGCACCCAATGTCTCTCTTAGTCCCGCTGTCCTCTGGTCAGATGACATCCTTTCGATTTGCGAGCCTGGTCCTGATCCAGTGCCGGGAGATAGAAATTCCTGCCGCCATCCTGCCAGCCTCTTACCCTTTTACCGCCTACCTCCTCCCTTTGAAGAGGTAAGCCCACCAGTTAACCCCAGACTTGTTTCCGAGGGTGATTCAACAGAGGTTTCCTTAAAACCTCCCCACGTCAATCACTGCCAGAGAGGACTCTTCACCTGTGCCCGAGCACACTGCCAGCCTTGGTGACTCCACAGATTCGCAACCTGTGGGGGCATCTCGGTCTTATCATCCAGTGCCACGGAAGAGGTTCTGGAACACGTTCTGCCGAGACTGTGGCCGCAAGGGTGGGCACATGTCTGCAAAATTACGGAGGTGCGCTAATTGCAATATTCCTGCCATCGCAATGGCCGTAACCAATCCTTCTTCACTAGGACCCCCAGCTAAGGGCCCTATAACTGTTGCACCCCTCCAAAGTCATTATCAGCCAAGCCACGTCAGAGCCTACGACGACTCTGGCGCTCAAGTCTCCCTGATACGGGAAGACAGAATCCCCCGAGGGGCTACCGTCGATAGACGACAACTAATCACCATCGAAGGTATCAACCATATCAAGCTGATTCCTTCCAAACCGTGCAATTGAGAGTCACCCGACCCTATTTCTCCAAGGTTTGTACCCTTGCAGTTGCAAGCTACATCCCAGGAGGTTATGACCTCCTCCTAGGGCAAGACATGAAGTCTCCCTCGCATTCCAACAAGCCTAAGGGTCCTAACCCCACAACAAATCACTCCAAAGCAAGGAGTCATCGAAATTCTACTTCCTCTAGGAAGTATGTCCACCAACAGTCTCCCCCGTTACCAAGGAGGGAGATTGACCATTCGCAGTTCCGTTGCAAAACCTGTAACGTAATAGGGCACTCTAACTAATGGCCTCGGTGCCCTAGCAAACTACCAGCAGCGGGGACACTGTCCATTTTCCACAAGGGCCTAGCCTTCAACAAGAGACAGGAGCTCTGTCTCCCATTTCCAAGGGCACGCTGAGAGGTATTGCACCTCCGGTACCCGTCACAGGTTCAGTCGACCTCAACTCTCTGCCAGTGCCACTTGGCAGCACTGAGCAGTGCCAAGCTCCGTCCAGCCTGGACGTAGAGCCACCACAGAACTTGACTTCTGCGCCTGGCCCCGAGCTAGTGCCGGCGCCTAACCTACCCAAGGATCCTCCTACAGGAGATCCTCCAACAGGCATGGAGCTTACCGCAGCCCATGGCCAACCCAAAGTCCATGAGTCTTCTTCACCCTCACCTCTGTCGCCCGAGGATGAACCTCCGGCAGACCTTACCTTTGTACCTCCTCTGGAAAACCAGGAACTGCCCGACCAGGAGTCAGCCTGGAGTTTTCCCCTCACGACGGTTGTCGCCGCAGCCGGAGTGAGGGCCTCCCCTGCAGTAGGTTCCACCTCTACGACGGTTGCTACAGAGACCGAAGTAGGGTGTTCTCCTGAAATCCTTCAGGCTACCACTGCCTCTGCTCCTGCCGGTGTTTCTGGCCTTTCCCCAGAGTCTGTGCCTCCGTCTACTCCAAGGACTGGTATAGCCAGGTCCTGGAGGAATAAAAAGAAGAAGAAGAAGGGACGTCATTAACATACTAACAAAAGAGCCACAGGCTCTCCTTGACACCTGTGCCCGAGGTACAGTGTCGCATTCAATTGCAGTGTGATCCTGGCACCTACCCAGAGAAGGTAGCCAGCCTGATCTCTGCCAGTAGAACTAAACCAAATACCCCGCCCCTCAGTAACTTAAAAACACCCCTAGCAAATTGTGATACTAACACTCATGTAAATGTCATAATTACCTCATTGCATTTCCCTCCTGGTAAATTAACCACTCATCATCCCCAACGCATCATTACCTCTCATTATGTATTTTAACAATTCCGTCGCTGAACTGCTGCTGTGCGTACCACACTCTGGAATGATTGCGTCTCCATTTAACTGTATTGAGTAGGTTAGGCTAATGATTTAGTACCAGGGCATTAGGTTAGTAGCAAGTAGAATTTTCAAGTAACCTTATCTAGGGGTAGAGTAGACTGTCGTCACAAGACAACCTGTAGTTATTTATTAGGCTAGACTACATCACTATATTAAGTTAGTACACTTAGCATCTTTGCCTATAAGTTAGGTAGGCCATTGTAGTCAGCCGTATCGCTGCTCAAAAAACTTCAAGTAGAGTAGGAGAAACTGGGTTTGTCGAGGCGATCAACTTATTTAAGCCAAGACCTTCACGCCCGAAAGGGAGTGAATGCCTTCTTCTTAACAGGGGAGCTGCTACGTCTATAGAAGCCTCGCCTTCCTTCCCAGCAGAGTTTTAGTTATATTTAATTATAAAAGTCGCAGCCATGCCTTCTGAAGCGACTGTTGTTGGGAGAGTGGGTGTATGCCGTAGGACTGATATTTCCGGTCTGACGGAAGCTTAGGGTAAGAGAGGCAGGTCACAAGAGTAGCTAGGGCTAAGGCTTTCGAGATGGATTTTAGGGACTTCTACAATAAGAAAAGCTCATTTTCCTTCCCAATTTGCTGGCGTTGTGTTTACCACCTTTCAGGCATGCTCGAGGCGGTTTTTGGAAGCCCCCGTGATTTGAAACCAAGCAGTATCGCTCTCAGTCGGTCCGCGAGACGTGATCTCGGACAGAGGTCAAATTGCCAGCCTCCCAAAATTAGGGGCTACCCACGACCGCACTGGTGGACCCGGACCCCAGACCTGAACAGAGGTCGGACCGCATTCTTCTACAAGGATACACAGAATATTGCATAAAGGTACGTCTGAAAGTGTAAACTTCAACCCAGCACCTTTTACTACCATACGACTCTTGCTAAATTCATTTTCAATTCTTATTTTACCCCTTCTACATCAGAAGCCCTTTGTCCTCATCGGGCCACGTGCTCCCCTTTGTGACTTGTTAAAGACCAAGCTTTCGTGTATACCTCAGTGAACCATTCGAGTTTACCTTCCCCAATGCTAGAGAATTAATCAGCCTTAATCAAAGCAAGAAGTCATTTTTCCTTTTTTATCTCGTTTAATCTGGGGATTCTTTCCAGATTCCATGAGTCACGTGCCGTCTCTCTGCCGCAAGTGTGCATTAACCCAAGTGAATGAAAATCAGCTTGAATTGAATGAGACTATAAGCCCCAACGTGGGGGCCAATATCATTTAACTTTTCTCCAGGCCAGCACGGGCCTTGTTGTAAATAAATAGTTTTAAAGTAACGAGCTGAGTTTTCTGGCGACCTTCCCTCTAAAGAAAGAAATCAATAATAATCAGTTTACGGTAAGTTCAAGCAATTCCCTCTTGAAATCCCTCAATCATTTCTGTTTACGTATCTAGCTTCTCTCAAGGCCCTATATACGTAACAATATATATATATATATATATATATATATATATATATATATATATGTGTGTGTGTGTGTGTGTGTGTGTGTGTGCGTGCGTGTATAAACCCATATTATGGTGCAATATATAATTATATATATTATAATATAATATATATATATATATATATATAATATATATATATACTATATATATATATATTATATAAAGCACCTGCCTCCCACAAATTCCTCTGGTTCCGCAATGGCGGCAGCGGGGAGCGAACTCGGGCTACCTGATTGACAGCGAGTACGCAAACCCACTCGTCCAATGAGGAACTCATGTGTGAACAGGGCCCTTTAAAAGCACGGCTGGAAAAATAACACAACAGGTTTAAAAAGCGCATCATTACGAAGAGGAAAATGTCAGAGACTTATTCAAGGAATCATTCTGGGAAAATCATTTTCTGTTATGAATGAACCGAGTCTACCAAGTACCTGAGGGGGGGGTGGGGGGGGGGGGGGGGGGGGGGGGGGGGGGACTTCTCGGAGGAGAGAGAGAAAAAAAAAAAAAAACTCGTCTGAAAAGTATCATTTACGGGTCGCTGCTTTCTAATTTTGTACGCAGCGTCGTTTCCCAGCTGAAGAGTAAAATAAATTAAAAAATATATTAGAAAACTATACGAGACTATTGAATGAGGAGGCATCATCCGTGGCTCTTTTTTTTCGTCTTCTTCTTCTTCTTCTTCTTCTTCGTTTCCTTCACCGTTTCCATCAAATTCTTTTTGGTTTTTCCTATTTGTTTTTTTTTATGTTATCTCCACGTGAGCATTCACGAAGAATTTCAATTATTGAAAGTTCCAAGTATCTCTACTCGATTTCCTTCTTCGCTGAATACGGACCGTGAATTCTTTATCAAGAAGAATGTCAGTTGAGAGAGAGAGAGAGAGAGAGAGAGAGAGAGAGAGAGAGAGAGAGAGAGAGAGAGAGAGAGAGAGCACCCAACACAAACGTTGACAGAGCATCTGGGTTTAATACAACAAAAGTTCCAACACACTTTTGCAATTCAGTGGCGAAACAGACACACAGTTTTAGAAATCTTACCTGAAGAAGTTCAAACACAATCGATACGGAAACATTACTATCTTGAATTTACGTGATTCTGCTGGAATAGGAGCACTGAGATACTTATAGGTAGTAAGAAAGAAGCCTTACATATCGCCGAGATTTGGGATACATGTGGTGAACGGACGGAAGGAATGGGTGATTTTAGAGCACATTCAGGGAGGAAATGAACGAAAGTAGACTGTACTCAGTACTCAAGTCAGGAGAGGGAATCAAAATACAGTACAGGAAGAGATAGGAGAGGATAACTGGATACACAGGGAGATGATGCTACGAAAACTTTGATTTCAACGAGTGAAAACTGGTGCTAAGTTAGCCCATGCGAATATAAGTCACAAGTCTTTCTTAACAAAATACGTCAAATATGAAGATATTTGCAACTTTTACACGTAAACGCTCAAGAAGTGATATTGCATACTGACCCTGAAAAGAGTTGTTCTTTTCGCCACAAATAAAACATATACTGAAAGCAAAAGAACGAATTAACATGGCTGTATATTGCAAAACAAGAATATATACGTGTATATATACTCACATTTGTTTCCTTGTTTGAACACCGATGGTGTTTGCAGTCAACAGCCCACGAACAATGCTATCAAATCTAAATTGACAGGGTTATTGGAAAGAGTTATATACTCGTACTCGTGAGGGGTTTAAATGTCAGCCAGTATTAAATGATAAAGTTGATTTAGGGGGTCACATGAGTTTGTGGCAAATGGCACTGAAAAATACCGAGGTTTGAAAGAGTATATGTTCTCATAGTTGGATAAATATAAATTAAGACTTCGGTTTTTAATTAGTATAATCCTTACTGTGTTGAGGTATTTTTATGAGTCATATCTCCGGATTTTAATGTTGCATAACTAGGACGACTAATTCGAAGGAAATCCATTAAAACTTGATACATAAGAAGACCACTATGAGGGAAACGAAGGTTACAAAGTTCCACCTATGTTCCAGTAAAGCATCATTTAAATTAAACAAAGTAACTTATCGAAGACCATATCACGTGACTGACGTTGAACAACAGAAGAAATTCAAAGAAAACGAAAGTTACAGAATGCCACCTATGTTACTGTAGAGTACCCTCTTGCATAAAAAAAAAAAAACTATCGAAGACCATATCTACTAATTCTGGAGTTCAACAATAGAACTAATTCGAAGAAAATGCATCAAAATCTGAAACACAATGAGACCATTATGAGGGAAACGAAAGTTACAAAGTTCCACCTAAATTATTACAGGTGACCCTTTACATAAATAAATAAAATATATTTTTTACTATTGCCCATCAAGGTTCATTGTTATTTGTTATTAAATATAAAATCTCCTACAACAGCCATAAAAGGTTAGGTTTCTATTATTACTACTATCATTATTGTTATTATTATTATTTATTATTATTATTTCCATTCAAATGCGTCACTCTATTCGAAAAAAAGCCCAACATACGTTTATCCATTCTATACTTTTATCGATTTTTACATAGCAATAAAAATTCTAATATTCTAATATCAAAATTTATAAACACCTAAAAATACGACCATAACATTTCATTAAGATAACGATACAAGAGACGGACAACAATCCATCTCTTCCATAAAACACAAACAAAATATAATAAAAAAAAAAAAAAAGTATGCCCAATTGAACGGACGGGCGAAACAAATCAAACCCAACTAAGAATTTATTATTAAATAAAAGAAGAGAATTTAATCATCCACGCTGCATTCGCTTCGTAAAAGAGGCTGACAGAGAGAAAGTATATACGAGTCAGAACAGGTGCAACCAGAATCATAATAATTTCTCGCACTGCGCCGGCCCAGTCAGGCGGGTCTACTGGAGAGAGACCAAATAGGTGTCAGCGAAGAATGAGAATTTGTCACTTCAGTGTATTAAGGGGACCGTAACGAGAATTTCTTGGAAGGTCGACCTTAAAAGAAAAAAAAAAAAAAAAAAAAAAAGTAGATAATAAGAAGAATTATAAGTCATCAAAGATGGAGAAAAGAAATATATAATTTAGATAATTCAATCTCGAAATAATCTAAGTCATATTATGAGCAGGAGTGGAAATTTTACTTAATGTAAGGCGTTAAAACGCGTCATATTATCTAGATAATTTTTGTTCAATTTCGAAATAATTTAAGTCAAGTTATGAGCAAGAATGAAATTTTATTTAATGTTAGGCGTCAAAACGCGTTATATTACCTGCATTTTTTTTTTTTGTGAGTGCATATGGAAGTACATTAAAAAAATTACCTTATGAATTATCTTATACATGTCAGAACATTTGCATATAATTCATAAAAGAAAAGGGACAAGAAATTCACAGAGCCATAGAAGGTTATGTTTCTATTATTACTACTATCATTATTGTTATTATTATTATTTATGCAGCCAATCGTGATCTCCTCCACTGGTTTCAACACCACATCTTATTAGAGGTGAAATTAAGAAGAGCAGGGAAACTGAATGCAGCAGATATAAAAGGACTTAAATCATAAACGGAACTAATCAGCAGTTTGTGAAAACCGCCGTCGGTGGTTAGATATGAGTAATTACTGAGTAATTACTGGAATTGCGTCGTATGCCAACTAAGAATTGTCAGTGTAGAAAACATGACACTATGGCATATTATAACAGTCATTTTTGTATAAGGTATATGGGATACCTCTTTGTTAATTTATGAGATAATACTTTCATTATTACATTTTATTTAAATTTTATAATATTTTTCACATACAATCGTGTATTTTAATCAAGCAGCATGAATTTTAACTGCTTTAATAGATTATTGGCTAGTCCATTTAGTACAGAACCAACTTGCGCAACCTGTTTCTTGATAATATTCTTAATAATTTATAAAAGGTTTCCACAATTCATGATTCTTCTTGGACACTAACTTTGCGAATTCCCGTGCATCCTGAAAAGACCCGGGAACAGTTATACCACTGCAGAGTAAGCTATTCTGCCTTTAAAAGAAAATTGAAATTTGCCGGGGCGGAAACATCAGAATAGACAAAGTATACAGATGATTTCATAAAGTTAAAACTGATATAATAAGAGAAATGCGTTAAATCCGACAACTCTTGATTCTAGTAATATTTTATGAAGGTCAGATAACTTGTTCACCGGCAGTTCAATAAAAAAAAAAAAAAAAATTTCTTCATTACGAGGTATAAATACAAATAAGGCTTTATTAATCGAAGGAAATAACTACCATGAATTCGTTTTTTATCTCCTTCAAGTATTATACACTACAATCTACATTCTGAATTATGGCCTACTTGGTGCAGATTATAATCTATACGAAGTCGGCAATGTTGTCAAGTAAGGCATCAGTGTTCCTTATTGAGAGAGCTCCTTGTCTAATAGCTCTTACGATACAGGAAAGTTGACCGCAAATTATTCTACAACCTTCGGAATCGGAATTGGAATATAAAATGTTAGCCATAGGCCAAGCGCTAGGAACCTATGAGGTCATTCAGCGCTGAAAATGAAATTGACATTAAAAAGGTTTGAGAGGTGTAACTGGAGGAAAATCTCGCAGTTGTACTACGAAGTAATTGGTAGGAGATGGATAGCAAGATGGAAAAAAAAAAATATGAATAGAGGTACAGTAAAAGAATGAAAGGGTTTACAGCTAGGAGCCGAAGGAACGCTGCAAAGAACCTTAAACAAATGCCTACAGTGCACCGCACGAGGTGCACTGACGGCACTAACCCCTACGGGGCCTTCGGAGGGAAGTCTTATGAAAACACACTCAAGACGTCAGTAAGATATAACACCAATTATCTTTATTGTTTTGTTTTTTCCAACAACACAATGTGGCTCCAGAGCCAAGGGAAAGCATGGACTTAAAATCCAAACTTTCCCTGAGAAAGTTACCAAAGAAGGCATAAAACGTTTAACAGGATTGCCAAGTTGTCTGGACCTCCTGCGGGTGTTGGGTAATCATGCAATGGGCGTGGCCGCCCAGTTTAACTGGTTGCCAATGAACGGTTAAAACAGGACTGTGATTTGTGCGATAACTGAGTGATACGTTGAAGAAACTGATTGCAGACCTCCACGCAATTTTCTCTCTAGGCAAAGAAGAGCCGTCTGAAGAAAGTTATACAAAATATATATTGAGGTAGTCATTTGTCAATTTTGCAGTGTAAGTGATTCTGTCTTGTTAGATTATTTACTATACCCAAAAATTGACGCATAAGAAAACATACCATTACAATGATTAAAATGCATTGCCTCTAAACATCAAAGAAAGTTATTTGAGGAGTATACAGTATAAATAGAAGTTATGGTAAAATCCAATATAAATATAAATAGAAGTTATGGTAAAATCCAACTCTTGCATAAACCTGTTTAAATAAATATTCATGACATATATTATTAAGATCTTGAAACTCATTACGCTGTTTAAAACGCTATTTTCTCGTATGCTTCGAGGCCTACACACACAGGCAGATCAAGCAAGAGGAATTGCATTTTAATTAAGAATCTCATATTTTGAAATGGAATGCACTTGGCAAAATTCATTTCTAATTCATGTGGAATCCGGAAAATAAAATCTAGACTTAAGGCAAAGCTCTAGGACCTATAAGGTCATTCAGCATTGGCAGGGAAATTGAGAATAAAAAGGTTTTAAAAGTGTAACAGGAGGAAAACCTCAAAGCAGTTGCACTATGAGACTATCGTTAGAAGAGGGTTTGAAATAAGGTGGAAGAAAGAGAATATGAACGGAGGTACAGCAAAATGAATGAAAGGGTCTAAGAGTAATTGATTTATATCTTTACATCCACAGTTATCACAGTTCTCTGAGTGGATAAAAATATTTTACCCATACCCAATCATTCAAGATAAACTGCTTTCCAACTCTCTCTCTCTCTCTCTCTCTCTCTCTCTCTATCGATCATTCGCCTTCCAAACACTAGTAGCCAACTCCAATCAGCGCAGCATCTAGGCGACAGCAACCATATCCTCTCCAAATACCTATCGCCGACGCCATCGACGATACTCGCCCTCTTACTGTCACTTCAGCTGTGCTAGAAGATGGATTTTATAGCTACCGCTCTATTGACGGCCGAGTTAAAAAAAAAAATAGGAAAAAAAAATGCCGGAGAGCCTCGAGTTGCTGCAGAGAGAGAGAGAGAGAGAGAGAGAGAGAGAGAGAGAGAGAGAGAGAGAGAGAGAGAACTTCTGTAAGGAGGTTCGGAATTGATCACTGAGAACCACTTACATACACTCTAATACGTCAGGTTTTTTTTTTAAATACAGTATGAGACAGATGGGGGGATGCTGCGTACGTCTGAAATTACTACGTTTTTAAGCCTAGATCCTCGCGTTAGATCCTAAGCACCTGGTGCCTTTTGACCGATTTTGGTGAGGTTCTTCAAGACTTTCACTGGCTACCAGGTTGTTTCAGAGGGTTTACGTTTTGTTACAAATTTACAAGCTTAAATAGCTACACCGCAAGAGATTTCATCTTTAAAATTGTGATAAAATGTGATTCAACACACTTGGCTTAGTCTAAGCAAAATGGCATAAGAATCCTTGGACTGTACATGACTGTCCTAAATGGGTTGAATGTTCTTGGATAATCTTTGCTAATTTAGGCAACAGTCACTAATTTCCACCGCAAAGCTCTTGGACCTTTTCGCTCATTCTGAAAAACAGTGCCAGGTTTTTAACTCACTACGAAAATCAATAGCATTCCTACAGTGATTCCCAACCAGGGTTCCGCGGAGCCCTGGGGTTCCTTATGCAATCATCAAGGGTTCCGCAAAAAGTCTTGAAATAAATAGGCATTGCAAATGACGCTGATCTGAATTTACACAGCTCGAATAGCAGTGGTAGATAAAATATGATTTATATAAAGTAATTATAATATAATATACATATATTATATACATATATATATACAATACATACATACATACACATACATACATACTACATACAACATACATAACATATAAATATTATTATATATATCTAGTATATAATATATATATATATTTATATAAGATACATATTATATATTATCTATATTATATATATTATATATATAATATATAGATCATATAATATATATCTATAATATATATATAGATATATATATATAGATATATATATAGATATATATATATATATATCGATATATATCATATAGATATATAGCTATATCTATATATATATATAGCTATATATCCATAGATATATATATACTCGTGTACTATATATAATATATATGATATCTATATCTATATATTATTTTATAGATATATTATGTAAGATTATATATATATATATATCTCTATAATATATATATAATATATAGATATATCTATATATATTATATAAATATATATATATATATATATATATATAGAGAGAGAGAGAGAGAGAGAGAGAGAGAGAGAGAGAGAGAGAGAGCCTTGTAGATAAAGGTTTTCCCTAAGGGATTATGAGATTGAAAAAATTTTGGGTTCCTTGAAGCAACTACTGGCTTTTACTTAGAACGGGGGAGTACAACACTGATGTTTTACATCTCTCATTGATCAAAGGTAACACTTCCAACCCACTGAGGCAGTGAGGACCATCCTCCTTGAATAGGAGAGAGTAACTTCTTGTTGGCAGCGGGGAAATAAACTCGGGCCTCGGATCATCAAGTTTGAGGCATTGAACTAGCAATCGCCCATTTTCTTGGCATTGCCCATAATGTTCTATGCTGCCTCAAAACGGGTTACAATCACATAATAGCCGACTAGGTGTAAACCACGTACCCATTGACTATAACCGTACAAATAAATTCTTCAACCTCAAGGGACCAAGATAGGCATAGGTACCCATTTAAAACCAAAGACACAGCAGAAAAAGGCAGAAGATTATTAATTTAGGGGCATTCGGCTTCTGATAAAGACTTTAAGATACTTAAAACTCGCGGTTATGTATACTCCAGGATACAGAAGTCATTCCTCCATTGCTCCAGGTTCTATTTTCTTAATCAAATTGAGATAAAAGGTTTCCTTTTTTATAATTAAAATTTTTTTTAATAAGTGGGGCCTCTTCTTTATGTATTTCCTTTGACCTCCTCTTACTTCTGCCTAAAGAACACAATATTCTTTGGAAGCTTGAATTTCAGGTCAATGGCCCTTATGAGATTGTTCAATATGAAATGTGTTCCATCTTCTGAATAATAATAATAATAATAATACGTGTAAATAGACCAGACGTGACGTTGATTGACAAAATCAAGAAGAAAGTATCACTCATTGATGTCGCAATACCATGGGACACCAGAGTTAAAGAGAAAGAAAGAGAAAAAATGGATAAGTATCAAGACCTGAAAATAGAAATAAGAAGGATATGGGATATGCCAGTGGAAATTGTACCCATAATCATAGGAACACTAGGCACGATCCCAAGATCCCTCAAAAGGAATCTGGAAAAACTAGAGGCTGAAGTAGCTCCAGGACTCATGCAGAAGAGTGTGATCCTAGAAACGGCGCACATAGTAAGAAAAGTGATGGACTTCAGAGGAGGCAGGATGCAACCCGGAACCCCACACTATAAATACCACCCAGTCAAATCGGAGGACTGTGATAGACCAAAAATAATAATAATAATAATAATAATAATAATAATAATAATAATAATAATAATAATAATGAAAGTTTACATCTCAGTATTTCAATATTTTCAGTCATTCCAGCTTAAATGCTACTAGCTTCAATTTACCACAGACCAAAGTTCTGAAGAGATTTCATCTGTTTTCCTAGCTGGGTATCTGCATTCATTTGTGTGTATAATACGTTGACGACATCACAAGACTAATATTTAAAACCATAACTAACTATACTCTGTTTTTTCCATCTGTCCAACCGCCTGTGTGCTGGCGCATGGTAACACTGCGTCCCGGGCTTTAAATAGTTACGCAATGTGTAAGTTTTAGGTAAATCATAGGATATCTGGGTGTACATTTGCAACTGAAAAGTGTTTTAATAATTTACTGAATACGAATTACACCGTTAATATTCGAAATTGGCTATTGTTATTATTGCTGAATGTAAGCTGAACGTAACTATTTAAAGCCCGGGACGCAGTGTTACCATGCGCGAGCACCACAGGCGGGTGGACAGATGGAAAGAAAACGAGTATAGTAACAAACATAAATTGTACCGGTATATATACTACAAAGATGACACAATTATGCACGCGCGTGTGTGATAAGCTTAAGACAATGAACGTTTCAGTGGTTCGTCTCTTTGAAAAACTACCTGAAAATGTTGAAGAAGTAAAAATAAACCAAGGAATTAAAAGGCTCTTGCTATCAAGTAAAGTATTACCAGAACGGAGGGGGAATGAGCCCCTGGGGAGCCAGTTTCAATCATTTATGGATGGTCGTCAGATTTATTTATTCCTCATAAATTCCTCATAAATTTCTCCCTGATTAATCGCCAATAACCACGGCTCCAGATTCTTGAATGTTCTGATAATTTCAGGCTTAGTGAGCGTGAAATGAGATGCGTGATTGAAGAGAATGCTTTTCTCCGATTTCATAAATTCTCCTCAATCAACACAACTTTATGTTCTTTTTAGGCAAAACTGATTGAATAAGGAATCGCCAGATTTGACATGAAATATGAAGACATAAGTTATAACAACATCAGTTGTTTTTTTTTTTTTTTTTTTTTTTTCTTCTGTTGCGTTCAGGTTCTTGATGTAAGGAGATGTATGGTAGTTTTAAGGAATAATAGTTCGATTATTACAGTTTTGATGCAGATTACTAAAGCAACAATAACATTAATATTAATATTAGTAATAATATTCACGCAATAAACACAACAACAACAACAATACCATTAATAATAATAATAACAACAACATTACGTGAAGTTATAAACTAGTAAATAAAACTGCTTATCACTTAAGCAGAATATGTTAATACGAGAGTGAAAGCAAAATATCAAATCATAGGGCACTGTAATGTAATCTCCGTGTTTCTCATTACAAAATCCACTTGAAGAGCACAACAAAATATTTCTGTCTGAAGATATAAAAAAAAGAAAAAAAAACTAAAAGCAGCAGTAACACACCAAGTAAAAAAAAAAAAAAAAAAAAAAAAACAGCAACGCGGTAAACATAACAGTCACACTGTCTATGGGCAACAGTAATATATACATGGCTGCATGGCCTTCCATTTCATGAGGCTTCCTTTTATGGTTCCTCACTTCTGACCATCTACGCAGATAGCCAGGGAGGAAACCAAGGCTCAGATACCATGGACATTAAGATGTTGTGCCGTCTCTGACCTTCTCTTATGGAAGGGCGTGGCACTGAAAAGTCGTCTGGGGTAGTGGAAGGAAGTTTAATGTTGGTGTACTGAATGGGTGCGGTAAGAGGACTAAGAGTGGGAGGCGGGTTAGGCTGGAAGGGGGTGGGGGGGGGGGGGGATTGATATGAAGCTCAGTAAAAGATCCAAACAAGAGTGAGATTGTAGGAAGAGGGGGGGCGGGGGGGAGGTAGTCTACCGTTTTATAAAGGGGCAAAGTTCAGAGTAGATTACCGGTGAGTTAATGAACTCTCAGAGGAATAAAGCAACAAACAGTTATAAAATAACTATGGTAGATTCACATCAACCATGCATCTGATTTCTAGGCCAGGAACTTACGAGGCTCCTGATTGGGCACAGGGCTGGAAACTCTCAGTCTCTGGAGAGAGCTCACATAGGCAGGATGTATGTTCCACCTCTCCTGAGGGATACGTCTTTCAAAAGTATGCCTCAGGAGAGGTGAAACATACATCCTGCCTGGTGGACTCTCGTATGGGACTGGCCTAGACATCAGATGCACGGTTGATGTGAATCTTCTAGTAGATTCACATCACCGGCACATATGATGTCTAGGCCGGTCCCTTATGACGCTCCCGATTGGCTGTTGATAAGCCAATCACGGGGCTGGAAACGGTCAGTCTCGCTCAAGAATTCACATAGGCAGGATGTATGTTCCACCTCTCCTGAGGGATACGTCTTTCAAAAGCATCCCTCAGGAGAGGTGGAACATACATCCTGCCTATATGAAATCAAAAGCCAATCAGGAGCGTCGTAAGGGACTGGCCTAGACCTCAAATGCACGGCTGATGTGAATCTACTATAACAGCATCACATTGTCATTTGAGAAACGTTTTCTCCCTGAATGTAGAATGCACTAGCATGCATTAACTGAATCGAGACTTGCGCATAAAAACAATAATGAAGCTTTTTCACTAAACGCAGGGGCGTATCTCTTGGCCCCTTTTTTGAGCGATAATGTTAAAAAGGAAATAATCTAAGAAATAAAAGCTTTATTTTATTTATTTTTTCATAGAGAGGGGACGAAGTTGGTTTGGGAGCTAAATGGTGATATCCGTTTTCTGTCATCTGAGGGACGAACACGATGTAACCGGTACCTGACTCGTATAAAACACTAAACTCCGTTAAGAAAACTTTGCAAATATTGCAGAAACTCGATTGAGTTCTTCAAAATGTCCTGTGGACGATTTTAGCAAATGCTTTAAAGTGAATGAATAAAGTACCGCAAACACCTCAGACATTTTAATTAGATGTTAAATACCATACTTAGAAACTTTCATTTAATATTAAATGCCATACTTATACGCTTTAAATATTAAATACCGTACACAGACATTTAAATTAATATCAAATACCATACTTAGGCATTCCAATTTAAATTTCAAATACCCAACCCAAACTTTTCAGATTTTCGAATGCAATAATAAATACCATTATCATAAAATCTACAAGTAAACATTATTAAGGAAATCGTTTACAATTTGCAATATCACTGATGAAGTTCAGAAAATAATTATACATTTCTTTTCTCTCGATTTGAAAAACGTAAATATTTACAACCTATCCATTCATAAAATAGTCATTATTGAGCCGCCCTGAACCTTAGTTCCCAGCATCACATTTTATTTTCTCTTACGATAAGATCACCCACACAGACAGGCGACATTTTAAGCGCAAAACGAATGTTTTATTATTCACGACCCTTGACACAAACACCAAAATGAAAAATCACATCTTGATATAAAGAGATGTAAAGAGAAATGGGTTCGACGTTGATTAAATATGCAAAATCATAAAAATTATAATGACAAAACAAATTTATTAAATCTAGTGAAAATAATATAAATAAAAACAGTAATTAAGAAAAAACTGCAATAGTAAACATATAAATAAAAAGAAAAAATTGCAATGTATAAATTACGAGCAACATTAACTGTAATAGAGTGGAAAATATACGAATGAAAATAGTAATATAGGTAAAAAAAAAAATAAAAGCAATACGCATAATGTAGTAACAAGAACAAAAATTGCGATAACAAAATGCTTACTTCGATACATCTAATGAAGTGGGCGGGGAGGGAAATGAAAATAAATATAGACTAAGAGAGATGTGTCAATAACTGGAATTAAACAGAAATTTGCAAAAACTAAATACATCAATAACAATAACAGCAACAATAATAGCAGCACAACAACTCCATTCCCGCGACAAATAACAAAATACGAACAGCGACATCTCTAATTGAGTGAGTTAAAAAAATAAAATCAAATCAAATAAAAAAAAAAAAAAAGAGATATTAGCAATGATACCAATAACTGTAATGCACAATATTTGCATGAACACAGTACCACAACAACAACAACAACAGCTTACCATGGAGAAGAACCGCAACTCAAGTCGTATTGCGTCGTAAAGCGGGGATGATAAAAGATAAGCTTGCAGGGACCTTCATTTCGGGGGTTAACGGCTCCCGCTAAGGCACGAGGGAGTGAGTGAGCACCAGCGTTTATTTACTTACCGCTGAGATTTACGACCACAATCGGAGTAGCGAATGTGTGTGTGTGTGTTTTGTCTATTAAAGGACTTTTTCTTTGCCCAGCGTGCCATGAATATATTGCGTTAATTCAAAACGTCAAAAAATGTCGATTGGCTTTATGACAGATTACTAAATTTAAGTTTTCGAATGCGTCTTTAAAACTTGTAAATAAAAAACATATTTACATCTTGAATTCTAAAGAACCGTAAACTTTATATATATATATATATATATATATATATATATATATATTATAATATATATATATCTCTCTATATATATATAATTATATATATATGTATATATATTATAAATAAAAAACATATTTACATCTTGAATTCTAAAGAACCGTAAACTTATATATATATATATATATATATATATATATATATATATATATATATATATATATATAGTATATATATATATATATATATATATATATATATATATATATATATATATATATATATATATATGTATATATATGTATATGTATATATATATATATATATATATATATATATATATATATACGTATAAGTTTTATTGGTTTTTTAGAATTCAAGATGTAAATATGTTTTTTATTTACAAGTTTTAAAGAGCATTGTGGCTATTATTACAATTTCATATATATATATATATATCAAATCAGGCGTTGACTGAAGGAAACAGGCCAATCTACATAGTTTTTTATTCCAACGTTTTCGTAATAACATTTATTACATCTTCTGGGAATCTGTCAATTAATTAAAATAATAATATTATAAAACAATCTTAAATTTACTAAAAAATTAAAAAAAAATTGTAAAAAAGACTAAAAATTTACTAAAATATACAATTACAGAAAATTATTATTTAAAAGCTGGAACCGCCAACCAACCTTAAGTTAAGAGAGAGAAAGACTGAATGATAGGAGACAACAAAAAAAAGGAGACACGTTAACTAAGGTACAGTCGGATGGAGGAGGTTTGGGTATTCAACTGAGGAACCAGCTGCTTAATGAGTAATGACTCTAAAATGGGTAATTCTTGGGGGTTTTGGTGTTTGCCCTATAATGCAAAAATCGTCTCTTTCGATATGTGTTTTGCAGATTTTTGCATGGTTCCTGATATTTGAATGTTCAGGGTTGGAGAGCCTACTTCCTGTTCGGAAGCTTATTCCACGATGAGAATCGATTCTGACCTTCAGTAACCTCTTCGTAGATCCCACGTAAGTCCCAGAGTTACACTTTGGCAAGTATATTTATATACTACATTTGAGGTCAAGAAGGGACTCAATCGATCTTTATATTTAAAGAAAGACCCAATTGTTAATGGATTTTTTGGTATTAGTTTAATACTAACTGCACCATAGTGTTTTTCCATAATCTGAGTAAACTTTTTTCTGAAGGAGTCATCATGTAAAAATGGAAATTTTGCATAAATGACTAACTTTGGTACCGTGATAAATGTTTTCGTATTGTTAAAAAACCGCTTATTAAGAAAACTCCGAAGCCTCTTATAAAATAGCTTTTGAGGGAAGCAATTATTTTTAAAATATTCCAATAGGTAATTTATTTCCTGATTGAAGGAATGCCAGTTTGATGTGATAAAAAATGCCCTATGTATAAGAGTTGACAATGAATTAAGCTTAAAATTATAAAAACATGAGCTGTAATAATTAGATCCTAGACCCGTAAAAGTTTTCTTCCTAAAAACAGAAGTGTTAAAAGAGCCATTCTCTCGTGTAACGAGTACATCTAAATAAGCCAGTTGACTATTTTCCTCTCTTTCGACCGTAAACTTAATATTGTTATGTTGGAATAACATACGCTAAGAAAGAGTCAATATCAGAGTTTCTCTTGAATAATGCGAATGTGTCATCCACATACCTCACGTAAAAAATAGGGTGAAACCTAAGAGGACAATCATCAAGCATGCGCTCCTCCAGGGAGGACATGAAGATGTTAGCGAATGTCGGGCCCAAAGGAGAGCCCATGGCTACACCGTCTGTTTGTTTAAAAAGTTTACCATCAAAAACAAAGGCAGTGTCCCGCACTGCTAATTCTAAAAATGTTTTAAAATGAGACCGGTTAAAATTCCTAAAAAACAGAATCGGGTTCAGGAAATAATTTATCTAATATGATGTCAATTGTCTCCTCCACGGGGACATTTGTGAATAGAGATTCCACATCTAAACTGGCCATTAATAAACCTTGAGTCTTGTGATAAAATTTTGTCTTTAAAATGGTACGAGTTATTCAGAGTAAAATTATTTTTTGTTAGTGGTTCAAGTAAGGGTACCAAAAATTTAGCTAATTTATAATTAGGCGTATTGTATGATGCCAGAATGGGCCTCAAAGGAGTATTGGGCTTATGTATTTTGGGCAGCCCATATAGAATTCCATATGATGATCCAGTCACAAACAAATCTTGATATGTGTTTTCATCAATGATTTTCTCAGATTTTAATAATATGATAAAAGTCAGGTACTCCAATTTCAGTGAATTTAGTTTGATCACTTAAAATATTATGCATTTTATTTGTATAGTCAGTTTTTTCCAGTATGACTGTCCCTTTTCCTTTGTCTGGTCTGGTGATTATGAGGTTTTCTTTACTTGCCAATTGTTTAAGTGTTTCATGATCTTCCTTTCTGAAAAACGGAGTCCACCGTGTTTTCACTTTTCTAAAGGCACCTTGAGATAGTTCGAAGAGTTGTTTCTGAAGGTCACTTTTATTTACTTGGAAAGGTAATGCTGACAGCCTGTGAAAGATCGACTCTATTGGAAGAAAGAATTTGGTATAATTTGGTCTATAGTTAGGTAGGCAGAACTCCAACCCCAAAGATAGCAAGAACTCCTCACGTTTTGACAATACATGTTTTGAGAAGTTGAAAACAGTTACTCTCTCTTTAGCAAATCTTGAATTATTAATACCCAAACCTCTCAGTTTTCTAAAGTGTCTCTCCTGTACTACAGAAATAAAATCGTCAAGAGTTTTATTAAAAAGTTTCTTAAAAATTACACCATCAATGAAAGAAAGAGAATCAAACACCTCTCGCTTCAACCCTGTAACAAGGTCGTTCTGTTTCTCGATGGTTTTCTGTTTATTACTGATTTCCATATTCAACAAACAATTTGTGGCATCTTTATAAAAATGTGAATTGTACAAGGTAGATTTGTAAAGTCTGAATTTAACAAAATTCGGAACAATATTATTACATTGGCAGTATTGAAGAAAATCAAGGTCCAGCTTCGCTTTTTCCAGTTTTTTATAAGTTTTCTCCAGGGTTCGACATTTTGCCAGTAATTCCGCTCCATAACGACGACGTACGAGTTGATGGAAATGAGTGAATCCCCAACCCCTCGATCTGACTTGGATTAGGAAAAGGAAGACGTAAAAGAAACTGCGAAGATCCATTTGTGAAGAGGCAGGTCGGCGGCAACAGTCCCAAATTAGAAGTCCAGTATACACAACCAAGGGGCAGGCAGGTGACGACCAAGGAATACATCAAATCAGGCGTTGACTGAAGGAAACAGGCCAATCTACATAGTTTTTTATTCCAACGTTTCGTAATAACATTTATTACATCTTCTGGGAATCTGTCAATTAATTAAAATAATAATATTATAAAACAATCTTAAATTTACTAAAAAATTAAAAAAATTGTAAAAAGACTAAAATTTACTAAAATATACAATTACAGAAAATTATTATTTAAAAGCTGGAACCGCCAACCAACCTTAAGTTAAGAGAGAGAAAGACTGAATGATAGGAGACAACAAAAAAGGAGACACGTTAACTAAGGTACAGTTGGATGGAGGAGGTTTGGGTATTCAACTGAGGAACCAGCTGCTTAATGAGTAATGACTCTAAAATGGGTAATTCTTGGGGGTTTGGTGTTTGCCCTATAATGCAAAAATCGTCTCTTTCGATATGTGTTTTGCAGATTTTTGCATGGTTCCTGATATTTGAATGTTCAGGGTTGGAGAGCCTACTTCCTGTTCGGAAGCTTATTCCACGATGAGAATCGATTCTGACCTTCAGTAACCTCTTCGTAGATCCCACGTAAGTCCCAGAGTTACACTTTGGGCAAGTATATTTATATACTACATTTGAGGTCAAGAAGGGACTCAATCGATCTTTATATTTAAAGAAAGACCCAATTGTTAATGGATTTTTTGGTATTAGTTTAATACTAACTGCACCATAGTGTTTTTCCATAATCTGAGTAAACTTTTTTCTGAAGGAGTCATCATGTAAAAATGGAAATTTTGCATAAATGACTAACTTTGGTACCGTGATAAATGTTTTCGTATTGTTAAAAAACCGCTTATTAAGAAAACTCCGAATTTGTTAAAATTCAGACTTTACAAATCTACCTTGTACAATTCACCATTTTTATAAAGATGCCACAAATTGTTTGTTGAATATGGAAATCAGTAATAAACAGAAAACCATCGAGAAACAGAACGACCTTGTTACAGGGTTGAAGCGAGAGGTGTTTGATTCTCTTTCTTTCATTGATGGTGTAATTTTTAAGAAACTTTTTAATAAAACTCTTGACGATTTTATTTCTGTAGTACAGGAGAGACACTTTAGAAAACTGAGAGGTTTGGGTATTATAATTCCAAGATTTGCTAAAGAGAGAGTAACTGTTTTCAACTTCTCAAAACATGTATTGTCAAAACGTGAGGAGTTCTTGCTATCTTTGGGGTTGGAGTTCTGCCTACCTAACTATAGACCAAATTATACCAAATTCTTTCTTCCAATAGAGTCGATCTTTCACAGGCTGTCAGCATTACCTTTCCAAGTAAATAAAAGTGACCTTCAGAAACAACTCTTCGAACTATCTCAAGGTGCCTTTAGAAAATTGAAAACACGGTGGACTCCGTTTTTCAGAAAGGAAGATCATGAAACACTTAAACAATTGGCAAGTAAAGAAAACCTCATAATCACCAGACCAGACAAAGGAAAAGGGACAGTCATACTGGAAAAAAACTGACTATACAAATAAAATGCATAATATTTTAAGTGATCAAACTAAATTCACTGAAATTGGAGTACCTGACTTTTATCATATTATTAAAAATGAAGACAAAATAAACAGGTTTTTACGAACACTAAAAGCTGAGAAAATCATTGATGAAAACACATATCAAGATTTGTTTGTGACTGGATCATCATATGGAATTCTATATGGGCTGCCCAAAATACATAAGCCCAATACTCCTTTGAGGCCCATTCTGGATCATACAATACGCCTAATTATAAATTAGCTAAATTTTTGGTACCCTTACTTGAACCACTAACAAAAAATAATTTTACTCTGAATAACTCGTACCAAATTTTAAAGACAAAAATTTTATCACAAGACTCAGGTTTATTAATGGCCAGTTTAGATGTGGAATCTCTATTCACAAATGTCCCCGTGGAGGAGACAATTGACATCATATTAGATAAATTATTTCCTGAACCCGATTCTGTTTTTTAGCAATTTTAACCGGTCTCATTTTAAAACATTTTTAGAATTAGCAGTGCGGGACACTGCCTTTGTTTTTGATGGTAAACTTTTTAAACAAACAGACGGTGTAGCCATGGGCTCTCCTTTGGGCCCGACATTCGCTAACTCTTCATGTCCTCCCTGGAGGAGCGCATGCTTGATGATTGTCCTCTTAGGTTTCACCCTATTTTTTACGTGAGGTATGTGGATGACACATTCGCATTATTCAAGAGAAACTCTGATATTGACTCTTTCTTAGCGTATGTTAATTCCCAACATAAACAATATTAAGTTTACGGTCGAAAGAGAGGAAAATAGTCAACTGGCTTATTTAGATGTACTCGTTACACGAGAGAATGGCTCTTTTAACACTTCTGTTTTTTAGGAAGAAACTTTTACGGGTCTAGGATCTAATTATTACAGCTCATGTTTTTATAATTTTAAGCTTAATTCATTGTCAACTCTTATATAGGGCATTTTTTTATCACATCAAACTGGCATTCCTTCAATCAGGAAATAAATTACCTATTGGAATATTTTAAAAATAATTGCTTCCCTCAAAAGCTATTTTATAAGAGGCTTCGGAGTTTCTTAATAAGCGGTTTTTTAACAATACGAAAACATTTATCACGGTACCAAAGTTAGTCATTTATGCAAAACAAATTTCCATTTTTACATGATGACTCCTTCAGAAAAAAGTTTACTCAGATTAATGGAAAAACACTATGGTGCAGTTAGTATTAAACTAATACCAAAAAATCCATTAACAATTGGGTCTTTCTTTAAATATAAAGATCGATTGGAGTCCCTTTCTTGACCTCCCAAATGTAGTATAAGAAATATACTTGCCCCAAAGTGTAACTCTGGACTTACGTGGGATCTACGAAGAGGTACTGAAGGTCAGAATCGATTCTCATCGTGGAATAAGCTTCCGAACAGGAAGTAGGCTCTCCAACCCTGAACATTCAAATATCAGGAAAAGAACCATGCAAAAATCTGCAAAACACATATCGAAAGAGACGATTTTGCATTATAGGGCAAACACCAAACCCCCAAGAATTACCCATTTTAGAGTCATTACTCATTAAGCAGCTGGTTCCTCAGTTGAATACCAAACCTCCTCCATCCAACTGTACCTTAGTTAACGTGTCTCCTTTTTTTGTTGTCTCCTATCATTCAGTCTTTCTCTCTCTTAACTTAAGGTTGGTTGGCGGTTCCAGCTTTTAAATAATAATTTTCTGTAATTGTATATTTAGTAAAATTTTAGTCTTTTTTACCAATTTTTTTTAATTTTTTAGTAAATTTAAGATTGTTTTTTTATAATATATTGATTATTTTAATTAATTGACAGATTCCCAGAAGATGTAATAAATGTTTATTACGAAACGTTGGATAAAAAACTAATGTAGATTGGCCTGTTTCCTTCAGTCAACGCCCTGATTTGATGTATTCCTTGGTCGTCACCTGCCTGCCCCGTTGGTTGTATAATATATATATATATATATATATATATATATATATATTATGAATTGTAATAGCCACAATGCTCCAAACGTATCCGAAAAAAACGAGCAAAGGATTTGAGTAGTTAAGAGGGCATTGTTTGCTATTACAATTTCATTTGTAACTGGTAAAAATGACCAGTAGATCCTATAATATATATATATATATATATATATATATATATATATATAGGATATATAGATTATTTATATATATATAGATATATATATACACACATATATATAATATATATATACACACACACGTGTATATAATATGTATGTGTGTGGGTGTGTCACTAATGTTGTCAGCACATAAAATTGTCAGCGAATAATAATACTTCATTCTACCGCATGAGAGAGAGAGAGAGAGAGAGAGAGAGAGAGATAATAAAAATAATAAAATACACCACCCCGCGTGACACATGTCCTCGTCTCCACATTTCTTGGGCACAAGCCCGCTAGCCGAACAGCGCGACATAACTCCCAGACCTTCTTTCATCTTCATCTTTTTACAAGTCTTCTGAGCGGCTCATCGGTCGCTGGCTCACACGTGCGGGAGGAAAGGAAAGCGATTTATACCTTCCTGTTGAGATTTCCCTCAAAGTTGGTAGTGGAAGCGGGATCTGCAACGTGTGAGAGTGTGGAGTGAGGAGGAGGAGTGAGTGTGGCATTATTATTATTATTATTATTATTTACTATTTTTTTTACGTTTTCCTTCTTACGTCATTTTATTTTAAACCTTTAATTAACTTTCTTTTTTATCTTTCACGTTTATTTCCTTTCCTTCAATTTGTTTTTTACAATTTTTTATTAATTTCATGTTTATCTTTTATTATTTTGGTCATTTTCTCTTCCTCCCTCCAAGAATACATTTTATGTTAGTGTTTTTCTTGTTTTTTTTTATTCGCCCAAGAATGAATGAATGAAAAAACCATAATAAAACTAGAAGAAATTAAACAAAAATCGACGCGGCAAACCATCGAAATATTCCTTGAAATAAAGAAAAAATTGATCTTACACTTAATAAAAAAACTTTCCCTTGAGAAGGAAGAAACTTCTGCTTCGAAAGTTTGGTAATAAGGAGTCGCTTTAAAAGGGAAGACAGAAGAAGAAGAAGAAAAGAGGACAAGAACCGATTAAATCTTTATTTTTAGCCTGCCATGGAGAAGACAATAAGGAAGTTTTTCTCACCATGTGAAAGGAAGCCTTCATCTGTTCGTCCGTCTGGGTCCCGTGCAATACAATGCAATGCAATGCAATGTAAGCAAGCAAGCATGCATGCATGCATGCGTGCTGTCAAAGAGGCAAGCCAAGGGAATTTCATCTTGCAATGAGATGCTTTTGTTTTTCTCGAATTCAGCTTGCTTTCCTGGTTTTACTATTTCTAATTGTATTTTTCCTTTGAGGAGAGAGATACCCTTCTACTTCATGGAACCATAAACTATCGATTACGATGTGTTTAGTCCATTACAATACGTCAGCTCCTCAACTATGACGTAATGTTCTCCGTTGTCGTAAGCATATGTATATGTGTGTGTATATATATATATATATATCTATATATATATATATATATATATATATAGTGTGTGTGTGTGTGTGTATATATATATATATGTGTGTGTGTGTATATATATATATATATATATATATATATATATATATATATATATATATATAGATATATATATATATTAAAATTTGAGTATTTCGGATTAAATTGTAATAAACTTTGTATCTGTATTCCATTACACTTCATTTCATAAAAGTATATTCAAAAAAGCACTTATCGATTAAGTATATCATTTATTCCTCTTACATTATCGCTGACATTTTCTTTATTTTTACTCAATTACTACCTAATTCACAGCTTCATTCACCTTGACATCCAGACAGAAGTAGTGTAATAATTGTATCAAAAAGCTCGGTGTCTTTATAGTACATTTCGTATCAAATTGCTTGTACTTATCTTAGCTATAATATATAAAAAGGTATCTTAATCTTGAAGCGAGTCTATTTTTACAATTATGTTTTGTATCAAGTGCTTGAGCTTATCTTACCTTTAATATATATATATATTTATATATATATATATATATATATCTATATATATATATATATAATATATATATATATATATATATATATATAAATTCTTAATCCCTTTCCCGAGTTTTTCTTTTTATTTCAAAATACGGGGAGAAATCGTTGGCGATTCCACGGATTAGGTTGAACGAGTTCCTTTGAATATTTACATTAAGGGTCTCTATTTTTTTTATATTCATAAATACCAGTAATTCGCTGGATTCCAGGAACATAGAAATGCAATACAAGAACATATATAGAAGGCAGCTGACACATTCGCCACTTTTTATGACTTTCATGGAAGCGATTATTGTGGTTATTGTATTTTTTTTTTCATTATACCTTTCATTACATGAAATATTTTATATTTTGTGTCCAGCACAGCTCAAAGAATCACGAACAATTGCAGAATTAAGAAGGGCAAATTCGAGTCTGACAATCCTTTTAATAAAAAGGAGTCCTCCTCCTCTCTCTCTCTCTCTCTCTCTCTCTCTCTCTCTCTCTCTCTCTCTCTTCAAACGTAAGGTGACCACTTGCCATATAAATCTTTAAAAGAAAACTCAGGATACCTTCTCAGAACGATCAAAGAAAAGAAATACGGTGATTCCTTCGTAAAGCCTACTGTTAATTGCATTCTTGAAGGAGTTGCTTGGTATCTTTTAGTAGGCTTGAAAGTATGCACGCACATACACGCGCGCGCGCGAAGAGAGAGAGAGAGAGAGAGAGAGAGAGAGAGAGAGAGAGAGAGAGATTGGGGGTTGTGTGGGAGGGGGGGGGGGAGTTCACAGTCAACGTAAAAAGACCGATTACTTTTGGAAACTATCTTTATTGGTCACGCGATACAGAAAATAAATTAATGAAAAAAATCCTATGTAATTATAGCAAACGTGAGAAAATAAAAATTGTCATGTTGCCAGAACGTTGTGAAAAAAATATATATACATATTAGTGCCGTGGGTTAAAACGCAATCAGTGTTATGCTACATAAAGAAACATATGTTGAATTCAGTTATTTACATCATATTTAAAATCTCATCTCACCATAAAACGACCTTGTCATGAGGAGGAATGAGGAAAGTAGCCACGGCTTAAGCAACATGACATGAAATGGTCTCATGATAAAAACGGAAAATATTATAGTTTCACTAAATAAAATCCCTGACAGTAATGTAGTATGATAAACGGAGAGCAAAGTAAATTAATTGACATAATGGCAGATAACCTTATTTAATGGAGAGAGAGAGAGAGAGAGAGAGAGAGAGAGAGAGAGAGAAGTAAATCATAATCATAAAGTTTTTAGCTGGAGATATAAATCTCAGCCTAATTAGCTGCATAGCATCGAGGGGGCAAATTCTCGTCTTGATCAGGGGAGCAATTTCCTCTTTAGCGAAAACTTGTTCGTCACTCAAATTCCCATCATCATGGTCATCAGCGCCCGGCTAAGAGTCAGACCAAAAGAGAGAGATATACTTACTGGATATTAGTGGATGCTATATCTTGGTCTAACACCACTGACCCTGGTTAAAGGGGGGACGGGCGGTAGGGAGTAGAATACCAGAGTATCACTTAAGTTGATTGGACACCTGCTTTGCCGAACTGTCAATTATTTGTTTTTGGAGCGCAGGTAAAGTATCGGGTAGGCGGCGTTACCTTCATCTTCATACCTAAAGCGGCAGCGTCCTCTGCCCAGAGGCTGTGTGCAAACTTGAAAGATATTCTCTAATGCACTTGATTCATGGCGTAGAACATATGTCAATCGTATGCTAGCTTTTCCCCGGTGTAAATGACCCAGACAATTTGGCTTCAAAATTAAAATTCCTTGTAGTTTATTCATGCCCAGTAAATGACCGAACAGCGACTCTGAAACAACAGAGGGGCTGGGTATATGAATGTATATAGATATATATATATATATATAATATATATATATATATATATATATATATATACATTATATAATAATATATATAATATATATACATATATATATATATATATATATATATATATATATATATATAATATATATGTACATATATATTCTTGCCATCTTTTAAAAAGCAAACGCAAACGGCTATTTTTTTCCAGTCAGTGAACGTAAGTCATAAATCTGGACAACTTATATCTTTTATATATCAAAGTATATATGAGAAGGCTTCTCCAGCTATAATAACAAAAATGTAAGTCTTAATCTTAAATCCCAAAAGATGCAATAAACAAGTAATATTACATGTTACATGAGTACGTTTTGAATGCCTCCCAATAACGACATGATCTGAAGAGAACGTCTTAAGTAAGGCATACAGATTTAATCTGAGGAGATTCTCTTGCGCTATTATCTTTTTACATTCCCCAGCCGGTGTATAAATCCTCTTGCCAAAAGGGCATCATCAGAGACTAATTAAAATCATCGCCTAATGTAACCGGTGATGTATACCTCCAGACGTGTTATTATAGATCATCAGTGATTAAAAATAATGAGAACACATTTTTCACTGCGGATACCACCATTCTTTTGTTTCTTAGTTAGTTCTCTTCTTCTTCTTCTTCTTCTTATTCTTCTAGGACAATATTTTATTAACCCCAACAATCATAAATTCAGTTTTCATCATGACATCAGAGAGCAAAACTACTGAAAAATCTGAGCACGTATTTGTAATGAATTTGTATACCTGTGTGGATATGTAAGAGAGTTAGTTCATGGGTACGTTTTTATATAACACAGCGAGGGGACGTCTGTAAGTTGAATGCATACATTTGTGTTTGCGAGAGTAATTTAAGCCTCTTAAAACTCCAAGATTTAAGAAACAGAAAAGTGAATGAACAAACCTTACTTTTCCTCTAATTATCTCTAAACAGCATAATACTGTCTCCACTTAAGGTATAATTTTCTTATATTTGTTTTTTTAAAGGCAGGGCAGTTTTTTATATAATAACTTATTCTATTGAATGCTGAGAGAACTTTAATGAATAAGATATTAGAAGGTCAAAATAAAACTCCGTTACAACTATCTTCGAATGAAGACTGAAAATTCATAGTTAATCGACAATGAACTGAGTTTGTAAAATGAATCACTGAAATGAATTGCAAGAACCCTTTCAACGCCGAGTACGCCAAGCTTCACGTCAAATTCAGGATTGGACAAATTAAAATTCAACAGCGAAGGCACGTCTGCCTTTGTAAATAGAACGAGAGTTGTCAGAAAACAACGTAAATCTCCGAAATGGATAAAATTCCCAGACAACAGCAATTGATCGTAAACGAGGGTGATGGAGATATATATGTCAGCAAAATACATGGGAGCCCAACAATAAAACTCAAACACGTCCCACAGGCTATAAAACTCGACAGAACGCCGACGTCAAGTTCCTCACTGGACGAGAGGGTTGCGTACTCGCCTATCAATCTGGTAGCCCGCATTCGCTCCCTGCTGCTGCTAGTGTGGAGAGCTGTTAATCAGCTCAGTGGTCTAGTTAAACTAAGATATACTTTTAGAACGCCGACGTTAAAGTTCGTACAATCATATGCAAGTGAAATGATGACAGGGAAAGGAGAATGTCTGTATTAGGCTCTTGGTCACTTGTTCTGTGCGTTAATTGAAGAAAACGTACAGATATAGATCACAATGTATTTTCTACTCCCCATTCCAGGACGATTTACAAGTTTAGTTCATAGCCTACAGTTACAGGAACTAAGAATTGATTTTTTTTTTTTTTTTTTTTTGTTTTTTTTTTTTTTTTTTTTTTTTGAGAAGAGGGGGCGCAAAAATCGCAATGCTAGAATTATAAAGGTAATCAATTAACACACAATTACACATCATACAGGTGCACGCTTGATCATAAACAGGTTGTTTCGCAGCTCCATTTCTGCAAAAGGTATTTACCCAAGGACTAAAAACAACATGAAAAGAAACACAAATGTCAGTAGCACAAGTATCTAATCACTTGAAAAACACTGATCAGAAATAAAACACACGACATATTATTTCAGAACTCACGTGAGCCTTTGCTTAATGTGGCATTTGATTTCATCAGAAAGAAGAATGGCGGGCTAAAAAGAAGAGTGCAGATTTTTTTTACAAATCAATGCAATTAACTTTAATACACAATCATATATAAGTCAATGAATAATCTAAAATGTTCAGCACCGGGAACCACAATTTTTTCCCCAAAAAAGGCCTTACGTATTAATTCTATTTATGTTTAATCTATGCAAATGTTTATAGTTATAAAATTTCGATGATCAAAATATAAAAAAAACTACATTTTTATAACGGACGAGGACTTTTTACTCCTTTAACCAAATATTTCGTAGATGTATTAAATGAATCTGATGTCTAACGTTCAAATAACTAAACCAAGAACATGAATGAATTAATAGAATTTCCCTTTAATCGACGTTCTCTCTCTCTCTCTCTCTCTCTCTCTCTCTCTCTCTCTCTCTCTCTCTCTCTCTCCTGTTTATCTTTTTAATAGGGGCTGTGGAATACAAACTTTAATCCTTCTATTGAATGCCGGAATTTGCATAACAAATGTGAATATAATATTTTTCGGCTTTTGATCGTGAATGTAAATTCTAATTTCGCTGCATAATCATAATGATAATCAGATCATTTTGGATTTCATTTGAAGAGTAAATATAATTTGTGTGTGTGTGTGTGTGAGTGTGTTTGTGCATGTGGAACTGTGGATACAAAAAGGAGTTTTATATTGCTGTGACTGTGCCAAGTATCACAATCATCATCATTATATTATCATTATTATTATTATTATTATTATTATTATTATTATTATTATTATTATTATTATTATTATCGCTACCACACTCATTAACCTATTCATTTTCCAAGTCCTGAATAAACTTCACTATTGACTGGCTAACTCCAACTTCAACTTTGAATTTCATGAACTCAACCATGACCAAACAAACAACAACTAATCAATCAGGAATGCATTTCATATCACTGGTTCGCAACACAATAATTGGTCCTTCGTTCTTGCAAACTGTCCAGAATATCTTCAAGAGGGAGAAGATGACAGTATAATTTTTTTTCCATCGAATTACTAACTGAGAAAGACATGATGGATGGAATGTTTAGACTTGTCCGTGGACTAGTCAGTGAATAATGGCTTCTTACAATAATCGAATCAACAGCCGAAATAATATCTATAAAGTAGAGATAGTTTACGAGTAATCAACTCGGCTTTAACAAATGCCGTCGTCCAGCCTGGGCCAGTGGTCATTGAGAGAGAACACTCAAGGTGCTTCGGTACTAAATTTCGGCAGGTCACGCTCAATAATTAACATTTCTAGACCCAATATATTATTAGCCTCGTACTACACACGAAGCGGGGCCCGAATTGCTTCAGATTCCACACCTTCATTCTGATTCTCTCCTCCTCCGCTCTCTCTCTCTCTCTCTCTCTCTCTCTCTCTCTCTCTCTCTCTCTCTCTCTCTCTCGTTATTAGATTTCGTTTGGGGGAGGGGAATGTCTTTGTTCCTTTGGTTCGTCGGGTTCTGTGTTGTTCTGTTCTTCTATACAAACGGAGCTCAGGCTTCATAAACATTCAGGAGTGTCATTCTCTCTGTATGGGTTCCTCCTCCTGTGTGTCGTGTTTATTTCTCCTGCCTGGGATATTTTTATCCATAAACTGCGATTAAACTTGAAAGAAAGTTTTGAATATATACATGCAAACATCTTATAAGATTTTTATAATGTACTATGAAAACAAACACACAACACACACACACACAGAGACACACACACACACACACACACACACACACACATATATATATATATATATATATATATATATATATATACGTATATGTATATATGCGCATGCTTTTATTCCTCCTGAATTCTCGAGTTCCTAATTTTTTTTAATACTTACAAGTCTACGTTCGAACCAAAGCAGAAAATAAACGAATAAACTATTACTGTAAGCGGAAGTCCAAGGAAAATTAACAATCAATATCCGGTAAAAACTGTTCTGTGGACACATATGCACAGAACATTCAATGTTTATCTATCAAAACTACACCACTAAACCAAATGATTTACGCTAGGACACGGACACTGACCGACTAAAGATTATTCCACCTTTACACTTCAAGGGCACCTCACAAGGTAAGGGAATTAGATGATGCCACAGAGAGGCAAGATTTCAGGGGAGGGTAAAGCTATACGATGGGATGAGAGACTAAAGTCTGGAGGTGGACGAGAAGATGTAGGAACAAACTCCGAGGAACCCAACCCTCGAGAAAGTACAGAAGCGAGTTGAAAAGCCGCCTAAGGAAACAGGTGACTCAGCCTATCAACACTTTAGTACTCGTGGCAGGACATTTGCGTACTGGACATTTGCCTTTTGTTAAATTTGATGGTTACTATCTATTTGCTTGTCTAGAGCTACTAAATGTGTTTGTGTATAGTTACGGTAACTACAGATTTCCTTGTCTAGAGCTACTGAATGTGTTTGTGTACAGTTATGGTAACTACCTATTCGCTTGTCTAGAGCTGTGGAATGCATTGGTGTTAACTACAACAAGGAATAGTTTGAAAGTAACTATTGAAAAAAAAATGAGTGTAGAGCTGTTAAATGGGTTGATGTGCAATTAGCTATAACAAGCAACTGTTGGAAAGTATGTTCTTGAAAATAAAATGCGTACTGAAAAAGTAAATAAAAGCATTTTTTTATTTGTAAAAAATGCATTTTATTAGGAACGCAAATTTTTTTTTTTCTATTTCAAAGGATCAAGTTTATACATCCCTTGACTGATATTCATATTGTGGCTGTAATTTTTTTATTTCAAAGGATCAAGTTTATACATCCCTTGACTGATATTCATATTGTGGCTGAAATTTTTTTTATTTCAAAGAATCAGGTTTAAACATCCCTTGACTGATATTCATATTATGGCTGTAACTTTATTTTTTTAAAATACAGCCTGTGGAAAGGAAGACCAAACCCAACTAACCACGAATGAGAGGACGATCTGGGGCAAGAGTGAGAGCTGGGTAAATGCCCGGCTGAAATGCTAAGGAGATGAGAATATACTTCGAAAACAGAACAGCTGGTCATGCAAGTTGGGATAAGGGCTATTCTCTCAAATGAAAGCAAAGTCTAATAAATTAAATACCTTGCAAATGACTCCACCACAATTTCTATCTAACCTAAGAAATATAATCTTAGCTAGCGAAAACACGTGACGATAAACTGTCAATACCTTGTTCTCCTTATTGCGGCATACTACTTTGTGTTCAAGAGACTAAATTCCATCCTCTTTTTCACACACATTTCTGAATTCTACTTCTGTTACCGCCATTTTGTGTATAAATAAACTCGCACCAAAATACACTCCCAATTTTCTAAGCACTGCATACCCATGATGCTCCTTCAATACAATTTCACATCAAGAAGAATCCACAGTCAGACTCCCGGCGAAGTTCTGCGGTGAAAGCCTGGATAGGACACATTAATCAAAAATACATGAATTACCAGCTGAGGCATCAAATGCACGTTACGCGCGAACAGGTTCATAAAATTCCAATATTCCACGAATTCTGCCATCTAGTTCCACTCCCCCAACAGGTTCTTCAAACAGAAAGTTGAAGAGGAAAAGAAAACTCTTGCAAAACCAGAGTTACAACGTAATATTGACGACTAACCATTTGTTATTTCTTTCCTATTTGGAGGGTGTGTGTGTGAGTGTGTGCGCGTCACTTTATTTTTTAACGAACGTTTATTCATTCTGCTGTCTGTAGATCTACGGTCTGCTACTGTTGTGTATTTAAGCCTTGCATGCGAGATTGCGCATGTCGAAGCTCTGTTGTTCGACTGGTGCATTGTGGGTTGTTGTGATCCGGAGAGAGCCACGCGTCTGTAGCAATATGCCACGTTTTTAGCCAGCTGTCTTATTCACCCCCAAACATCGGGCCACCGACTTGACAGTTACGGAGTACTCTCTCTCTCTCTCTCTCTCTCTCTCTCTCTCTCTCTCTGAAAGTGACAGATCCCTCGCCAGATAACCTCATGCTGCTGCAACGTCTCGGCCTCTCTTCCGTCGGCAATTACACGGAATCGAGTAGCAATCCAATCATCGATAAATCAAATGATACACCGTGTGTCATGCTGTGTAATTATTCGCCACTAAATCAAGCCAGATCTTTCTCCATCCATCTTCGGAAGAAGAAAATTAAGCAAACCATGACTCCAAAGGTACGATACCCTTTGGTGATACCGCATAAGCGATTGGGATCTCATTTTGGAGGAGAAATCGACATAAATTGCGATTTAATCTAGAGGTATACTGGTTGCCGACGTTTATTACAATCGTAATGATGGATTAAGGTATTTTCTTTATGGCTAAAGTAAACAATTTCATTTTTTATATATATAAATAAGACTTTTTATTCAGAACAGTAATTTCACATCCAACGGGCGAACTTTTTCTTTATTTTTTTATTTTTTATTTTTATTTTTTTGCAACTTTCTCGTCATTTTCTAAACAGCTGCTGGAGCTTTTCCAGTCACTCCTGATTTTGGTGTTTCTAAAAAAAAGGTAATAAAAGTATTGATAATCATTTCTTAAAATATTATAAACAGCTGTCCCTGGATTGCCTACTTAAACCTCCTACATATTCGCTACACACAGTACCCTAAGCATTTTCAAAAGAATTCCTCATTTCATTAACAAAAATGAATTTTCATGAGACAAGAGTTCGATTACTAAGCAAAAATCCTGAGCTTAATTACACGCGGAAGAAATTTCTACAACAGCATCAGTTTCTTTCTACAACGACGAATCTGATTAATTTTCCAAACGGCCCATATTCTGCGAGATACGTCAATGGCTTATCTACCTCCCTCCGAAGAAGACAAGGGGACCTTTCTTCAGAGTGACATGTATGGTTGCACTAACTACCCTGACCGGTTATTTACCCCTATTAACATCCTTTCAAACCTAAATGATATAACCAAGTTAATTAGGTAAATGTAATAAACTTCGCCACTACTAATTGCCGTTTTCGCTCCGTTTAGCTTATGGTTCGTCGTTCCTGTAATTGAGTGAAGACGCTTCATCAAGAACCGGTGGCTCATTTGGCGAAGAATTAAAATAGCAAAATGGAAAGGCGATGCCACTGTGTATATATGGTTTGTCTTCCGCGTACCCTAGGCGTTCAATTTAATATAAAGAAAGTATAGCAGGCCCAGAAGATGGGTTGCATCCGTCATCTCTCCAAGGGGATAATTACGGACCTTCAGGTCCCAATTCAGAAACATTAGAGATAAACAACCAGAGACATAAATGGGTAATAGCACAGATAACTTACTATTTACTCCGACCGTGTCAGAGAATATGGTGCGGTGCCTTTCTTGATTGGAGTTTGCTATCGCGGTAATATCCACTTCGATTATGTGGGGGATAAAGAGGTCGGTCCCACAACCGCGGCCCTTTAGGTTGTACTCATTCATTCATAAAACAACGAGTCTCAAGAAGGCAGCTGCTTACGGTGATGAAGATTAGTTATTTTTTTTTAATTACGAAAAATCTTCCAACATCTGATAAAAGCTAAAACGTGAATCAGCTCTGTTAGAAAGAATAACAACATGAAACCAACAGCAGATTGAGGAATTGCATAGAATGGGAATAAATATGAAGAGGGACGCGGCCCAACGCTGAAGGAATTTACGAAAACAAAACGAAATGTGTGCTGAGAGAGAGAGAGAGAGAGAGAGAGAGAGAGAGAGAGCGAGAGAAGGAGAGAGAGAGAGAGAGAGAGTGGAAGGGAAAACAGACAGGGCAACGGAGAAAAAATGAAATTTGTTAATTCAGTTACGGGACTGGAATGGCGGGATTCCAGTTCCATATTGCTTACGAAGCCCATGACAAGAGGAAGAGAGAGACAACATGGAGGAAATGAACGATAAAAGGGGGAAAACTAAAAGAAATTTTCTTTAAAGTAAATGAATCGTAAACGGTCAGTTTGGACTTATTTTCTATACGTTACCTTAAAGGAATAACAAAGATTATCGTGAGCATTAATGATAAAGAAATGCTTTACCAGAGGTCAGTTACGAATTCATTGACAACACATCACAAGCAAGCCATGTTCAAATTTCGCTCTGCATTTTCCGTTTTAATGATTTTATTATCACGTTCCTCTTAAGGCCTCCATACACTGAGCGATTGTCTGAACGATTGTCGTTATCGACCTACACACACACTATTCAGACAGTATGAACGATCTCCGCACCGATTTCAGTCTGAACAAAGATTTTGTCGCGAGAAGACATGGCATCATCTCTAGAAGAGACGCGCGCCATAGCGTTATATCGGCAGACAAACCCATACATTGAACGACCTGTGTATGACAGACTAATGTGGCAAGCCAGCAGCAACCTGGTCGTAACAGATTCCCGCCGAGATCGTTCAGACACGAAACTCCGCCCACTTATGCATTCAGACAAGCCCACACAGTGTTTTTGCGAACGATACAGAAAGTCGTTCAGGCAATCGTTCAGTGTATGGGGCCCTTTACACTTGCACACCTCTCCAAACTATATAGCTAACTCCGTAACTACGCCCATAGATATATAACTGAAAATAAATTCAAATCTTCTTAGCGACCGTGAAACCAAATTCGTTTCCATTAGAACGAACGCGCATGCATGCCTCAGCATGCCCATTACCACAGTAAAGCTCACATCCAATCAAACAAGCAAACAAACAACCACGCACTGTCCATCCATTACCACAGTACCGTTCACTTCCATCAAAACAAACAAACGCGCACGCATGCCTCACCGTGCCCATTACCATATTGTCTTAACCCCTGCCAGAGTCGGACAATGCCCGAAGGGCGGTTCCAGTCCAGTGCCCAAGACCTGAGAGAGAGCGTCTATTGTCGCAACCATAACACCGGTATACGTCGGTCTTGAGCTGCGCATACTAATGATGTACTCTGCTGAGATGGAAGGTGAAAAGTAAATCGATTGAGTATCGGATATGAACAGCCAGCAGGCTCTCTCTCTCTCTCTCTCTCTCTCTCTCTCTCTCTAGTGTGGTTGAGTGCGCTGGTTCATTTGCATCACGCTAAATTAGTTACACACATACACACACACACACACACACACACACACACACATATATATATATATATATATATATATATATATATATATATATATATATATATGCATATTAGAATTAACTAATATTCCCAAGATGATTGCCGAATTATCGAACGAAAGTAAAATGTGAAAAGAAGACTAAGGAAAGATAAAAGGAGTATAGGCTAGCTTGAAAAGAATCACGCGTTATAAGTTTATATATATGTATATGTATATATTATGGTTAATCTATAATCTGAAGATGGTTACCGAATTAATTACTTGGCAAAAGCCAAATTGTGAAAAACAGACTAAGGAGATTTGAAATAATATTAGGCATGAAAAGTGAGGTAATATCATTATCAAACAACAGTTCAACGTCAATGTTAGCAAGAAAGACGCCTTTTCAATCTTAATATATCAATGCATGAATTAGACTTCTTTATATTTCCTCTTCGATCGTTGTTTTCAATTAATTATTTGAAATATTAATAGATTTATCTCTCAGGGCATCACACATACGAATGCGTGCGCGCACACACAAATAGACGTGCACTTACGATCACTCACACACTCACACACACACACACACACAGAATATCCTGATACATTCGACAGTCCGATTACCTATAAATAAAACCATTTCGCATTAAGTGTTACCTTAACAGCCCGATCTCCCTCCAGGAATGCACAGCGCATGCGTGAGCGAACATTCAAATATTTACGTTTACAAACAAACGTTGCGTATTGCAAAAAAATCAAAAGTAAATAAATAAACAAAGTAAACAAATGGATACTCAAGTAGATACACATCAACCGTGCATTTGACGTCTAGGCCAGTCCCTTACGACGCTCCTGATTGGCTGTTGATAAGTCAATGACAGGGCTGGAAACTCTCAGTCTCTCTGGAGAGTTCACATAGGTAGGATGTATGTTCCATCTCTCCTGAAGTATACGTTTTTCAGGAGAGGTGGAACATCCTACCTATGTGAAATCTCAAGAAAGACTAAGAGTTTCCAACCCTGTGATTGGCTTATCAACAGCCAATCAGAAGCGTCGTAAGGGACTGGCTTAGACGTCAAATGCACGGTTGATGTGAATCAACTTTAGTTATGAAGTTTATATTATAGGCAATTTTGCTACTAAGATTTCGTCTGGTGCAAAAACGCTGAATCAAAACAGCCAGAGAACTCGTTCCCGAATGAATTCAAAGGAACGCAAAACTGTCATCGAACCTCAACCGCGATTATAAAATCAGGCAATAAATCACAGACTGTTTAGAAAAGGGCGGATTGAGGCCTCTCTGCCAGGCTGTCTTATCCGCTATAAATACATCAGCCAGCTTATTCCGAAGTTCATTTTAAGACTCCATATATAAGAGTGCGTGTGTCCTTATTCGTTTGACCAGATGGAATCCTATAATTTACGATAATAATTCAGCATAAGGAGGATTAAAACCGGGATCTATGGCGATAACTTTGCAAAGGAAAAGTTATGGAACAACATACTGAAGAGATGTTTTTTTTTCTCGTTACGTTCTGTAAATAAACACTTGCGAAAACGTACAGATGATTGTGTTACTATACCAAAAATTATGAGTCACAGTAGAGAATAAACCCACGTGAAGAAAAGATTGTTCATATATAGAGAGAGAGAGAGAGAGAGAGAGAGAGAGAGAGAGAGAGAGGTAAATCACATATCAAACTCAAAGAAATTTTATTTATTCATGGATCACCTAGTATTTTTGCTTTATGTACAACAATTTTTACCAAAACATTTTCAGTATAAAGTTACAACTTGCGCAAAAACCACCCAGAAAAGCTACCTATTCAAATAATGGCTTAAAAACACCGACCATAATAACAGCTATCTAAATACAGACACGCACACACACAAGCGAACGCACGCACGCACTGATTCAAGCGTCCATGCGCGCCCATCAGCACGTAGATGGTCTAGTCTGGAAGCCAGACAGAAACATGGGCTAACTGCAGACTTCTTTCTAGGCGATGTGGGGCGGGGGTGGGGGGAGGGGGGTGTTGGAAGAACCGAAAGGCAGGTTGCAACGTGTAACTCAGCCAGAGAAAAAGT
>NC_087201.1:157163318-157180818 GCF_015104395.2 Macrobrachium nipponense | reverse complement strand
TAATTCCTTAAAGCAAAGACCTACCTCTCTGTTGCAGCGAGTGTCCCTTACGATGCAAGAGTTCTAAACTGTTCCGAAATAATGTGAACTTAAACGAGGGCAAATGGGATATTCTAATAGCAAGCATATGCCGACTTCACAAAGCGAAGCTTCGGAATGCAGGCACAAAAATAGAAGAAGAAGAAGAAGAAGAAGAAGAAGAAGAAGATGAAGCATTGAAGTATACAGCCAGATTCTCGAGTGGGACTGCGGTGTTCTCATTGCCTAACAATACCCGAGAGGTCAATAAATGATAGTTAACTTTTGTGATTGTGGGTCTACGAGGCTGTTAACTCGACCCGCCAAGGGAGATAACATCGACGCCAGTACAAATGAAGATCTCTCTCTCTCTCTCTCTCTCTCTCTCTCTCTCTCTCTCTCTCTCTCTCTCTCCTGGACTTTATTCCTAATGAAATTCATGCGCTTGTGTACCCAAGGGACTTATAATTGAACGTCCAACTCGATACACAAAAGCCTGTTGCAAAAAAAAAAAAAACTGGAGACTTTAAGAGGAGAGAGAGAGAGAGAGAGATGGAGGAGGGGGGTGGGGGTGGAATTCAAATGAAAGTTTAAAAAGAAACCGCAATATATGAGATGATCTTAATCTGAACGCAAAATTTGGGAACGCCGCTTTTCTCCAAACCGAATAATTATCGGAAGGATAAAAAAAAAAAAAAAAAAAAAATCCTGAACACTGTATAATGGGTCAACAAAACGTGCAATTCTAAAGTCCACATTAAACGAGAAGCACGACAAATCCGCATGAAACCTGAACCCCAATTTTTACGAGAAACAGGACCAATGAGCTATCCTGAAATGCATGAAATTTCAGATATTGCCGTGCGTGGACCAAGCAATATCGATTTGTATTATTATTATTATCATTATTATTATTATTATTATTATTAGTGCTGCGTCAGCTGCATTAATTTTGTAGAGGCTCTTCTCTATTCTTCTAATAGCGGCCTTTTCCTTGTTAAACTGGCGAGCAACACTCCTTTGGTGGCCATTATGAATGTAGGGACAAATCTCAGTATTCATTTTCAATTAATATGGTAATAAATACTGTTATTTGTCCCTACGTTTACAATGCCCGCCATAGGTGTGTTACTCACCAATTTACGTAAAAAAAAAAAATATTATATATATATAATATATAATATATATATATATATATATATATATATATATATATATATGTATGTATATATATATATATATATATATATATATATATATATATATATATATATTATTATTATTATTATTATTATTATTATTATTATTATTATTATTATTATTATTATTGTTATTATTATTCAGACGAACTCTATTCATATGGTACACACCCACAAAGGGGCCACTGACTTGAAACCCAACCTCCATTATATGGTGACCTTTAAGGGAAATACAAAACGAAGAGATCTCGCATTATTAAAAATGAAAATAAATTTTAAAAAAATTATCAAACAGATAAAGATTTATTAAATACAAGGAGATCAGTGTATTCTAACTGTGCACCTGGAATAAGCCTCGACTGCAGTGAAGAATATTGTGAAACATAATCAGGATGCTGATGTGAATGTTAGGCAACTATATAGTTCATAGTCCTGTAATGCTGAGTTTAAAATATTTTCCCGTGTTCTTTACTCTCCATAAGAGATTTTCTTAAGATTCGGAAAGAGAATCTGTCCAGATGTTGGTTTACCAAAATCAACGTGATATAAATATTCGTGTATATATATATATATATATATATATATATATATATATATATATATTATATATATATATATATATATATATAATATGAATAATTATAACATCACTGTGATTCATATAAATTATTCGAGCTACAATGTCCTTTAATATCTAATTCGCTCTACCCTCGGAATTAATATATTTTCATATATGCTTAACCGAAGGGGAATTTTTTCTCGATAATAGATTTTGCCTGGACCAGGGCGCGAACCTATGGATCCTTTCAAACCCAGGAACGTCAGTGAAGCTTTTCCCCTACTACACCACCGCGAGAGGTGGTGTAGTAGGAAAAGCTTCACTGACGTTCCTGGGTTTGAAAGGATCCATAGGTTCGCGCCCTGGTCCAGGCAAATCTATTATCGAGAAAAAATTCCCCTTCGGTTAAGCATATATGAAAATATATTAATTCCGAGGTAGAGCGAATTAGATATTAAAGGACATTTGTAGCTCGAATAACACACACACACATATATATATATATACATTATATATGTGTATATATATATATATATATATATATATATACATTATATAATATATATATATATATATTATATATATATATATATATATATATATATATATATATATAATGTGTGTGTGTCGCGTCTGCTGCATGACTTTTGTCAACAATATCACTATTATAACTGTGATCACCTTCCAAGAAAAATGACACTGTCATGGTTTTTGGTCCTCTTGTCTCGACCGCATTTCATTCGGATAGAAATATCACATAAATACCTTCTTAGGGGAACTTCGCCATCAAGCAAAAATCCGAGTACTACAAAAGACTTATCTTTGTCTTTCTCGTTCAAGCACCACGGTGCCTGGTTATTGTGCATACGTCTAAAATACTGCATCGACTAGGCAGTGTAGATGCATGCACTGATAAGAACATCTTATGACTGTCCTCTGAATGTTATCAGCTACGTAGAGTGAGGCGTAACTTGTCAAGAACCTCTTGGTTTTTATCTCTCTCTCTCTTTTATCAACAGAGCCGCGACCCGTTACAGTCGACTAATCATAGCACAGTATTCATTCACTGCTTTGGTCAAGAGAGCCTACAAGGATACAAGGATATATATATATATATATATATATATATATATATATATATATATAATATATATATTATATAATATACGTATATATCATCCCTTCTCGTCCGGCTGATTGTGTTACCACAGTGTTACGAGAGAGAGGAGAGAGAGAGAGAGAGAGAGAGAGAGAGAGAGAGAGAGAGAGAGAGATGAACAATCATTTTGGTCCAATGACAACGGTACAAGTAGGTGGCAGTGCACATATATATATGTATATATATATATATATATATATATATATATATTATATATATATATATCTTATTTATTTATATAGTTATTTTTCGCCATTCAATAGCCTAGATATTCTGACGCCAGTATATTAGTAGCCATAATCAATTAATAAATTTATTTATGTATACATGTGAATACACACAAAAACAGACACATGTACATACGTATATACATGTACATATTTTCTCTCTCTCTCTCTCTCCTCTCTCTCTCTCTCTCTCTCTCTCTCGAGAGAGAGAGAGAGAGAGAGAGAGAGAGAAACGCTAAGGTGCGGAATATATAATTGAAAGTTCTGGTTACTTTCAGAATTGCTACGGTCAAGGTGTAAATTATATAATAGACGGGGCGCACGGTAGGCGAAAGAGAAGCCAATTGGCAAAATACAGTGTTGGTAAATATGTAGCTTTTTACGAATATTATTTTCTCTACGAAGCAAACACGAAACAGAGAATAGCGTATGATTTAAACATGCGCTCATACAGACGCGCTTGTTTATGTGAAAAATAACCAAAAAATGTGTCTATATACATATAAAAATAAAATATCTTAATTTTCAACATTCTAATTGCTGAAATAATGCAAATATTGTTTTTTGTTATTTTTAGAAAAAAGCTAAAAAAAATAAAATGCTTGCAAGAACAAACGAAAAAAAATCTTAATGTTCAACATTCTAATAGCTGAAATAATGTAAATATTATTTTTTGCTATTTTTAAATAAAAGTTTAAAAAGTGAAATGATTGCATGAACAAAAAAAAAATCTTAATGTTCAGCATCTTGTTTAAATAATGTAAATATTGTTTTTTGTTATTTTTAAATAAAAGTTAAAAAAATGAAATGATTGCATGAACAAAAAAAAATTCTTAATGTTCAACATTCTAATTGCTGAAATAATGTAAATATTGTTTTTTTGTTATTTTTAAATAAAAGTTTAAAAAATTAAATACTTTGTCAAAACAAAATAAATAAAACCAGCCGTAAATCTCCACGCATGTAAGATACAGAAATACAAACATACATCAGTATGCATACGATTGAAAAAGAAACATTATTAGCTCTCCACCTAATCCAAATGAAGACAATTTTCCTTTGCATGAAAAACAAAGTGAATCGCCAACCGCTGACTCTAAGATAACACATCCCATTAAAACCCGGGAAGAAATGTCTCTATTGAGCAATGTAAATGGTAATAGTAAGATGATGCGATGCTTCCCTTTCTCTGAATAAATAAAGTTCCTGAATAATTCAAGATAAGGTTCGGCAGGAAACGGAGGCATTAATCCCTCGATAATGGAGGAAACATAAACGCCGAATGGGATGGCTACAATGCTTTCATCACTGGAAGCCTTTGAAAGAATTCAACAGCTGTTTGGGATAAGAAATTAATTATTGGGCACAGTTTTACGTGTCGGAAATGATGGCATGGTTGCAGTTTCACAATCATATAGCATGTGAGTATATGGCCTTTAATGGATATTAAAAGCTTTCGAACCTTGTACTAGGTTCATCTTCAGTCATTTGACTGAAGATGAACCTAGTACAAGGTCCGGAAGCTTCTAAAGTGACTGAAGATGAACCTAGAGCAAGGTACGAAACCTTTTAAAGTGACTGAAGATGAACCTAGTACAAGGTTCGAAAGGTTCCAAAGTGACTGAAGATGAACCCAGTACAAGGTTCGAAAGCTTTTAAAGTGACTGAAGATGAACTTCGTACAAGGTTCGGAAGCTTTTAAAGTGACTGAAGATGAACCTAGTACAAGGTTCGAAAGCTTTTAAAGTGACTGAAGATGAACCTAGTACAAGGTTCGAAATCTTTTAAAGTTACTGAACATGAACCTATAGCACAAAGGTTCGAAAGCTTTCAAAGTGACTGAAGATGAACCTAGTACAAGGTTTGAAAGGTTCTAAAGTGACTGAAGATGAACCCAGTACAAGGTTCGAAAGCTTTCAAAGTGACTGAAGATGAACCTAGTACAAGGTTCGAAAGCTTTCAAAGTGACTGAAGATGAACCTAGTACAAGGTTTGACGAAAGCTTTTAAAGTGACTGAAGATTAACCTAGTACAGGGTTCGAAAGCTTTCAAAGTGACTGAAGATGAACCTAGTACAAGGTTCGAAAGGTTCCAAAGTGACTGAAGATGAACCCAGTACAAGGATCGAAAGCTTTCAAAGTGACTGAAGATGAACCTAGTAAAAGGTTCAGAAGCTTTTAAAGTGACTGAAGATGAACCTAGTACAAGGTTCAGAAGCTTTTGAAGTGACTGAAGATGAACCTGGTACAAGGTTCGAACGCTATTTAAGTGACTGAAGATGAACCTAGTACAAGGTTCGAAATGTTCTAAAGTGACTGAAGATGAACCCAGTATAAGGATCGAAGGCTTTCAAAGTGACTGAAGGTGAACCTAGTACAAGGTTCGAAAGATTCTAAAGTGACTGAAGATGAACCTAGTACAAGGATCGAAAGCTTTCAAAGCGACTGAAGATGAACCCAGTACAAGGTTCGAAAGCTTTTAAAGTGACTGAAGATGAACCTAGTACAAGGTTCGAAAGCTTTTAAAGTGACTGAAGATGAACCTAGTACAAGGTTCGAAAGGTTCTAAAGTGACTGAAGATGAACCTAGTGCAAGGTTCGGAAGCTTTTAAAGTGACTGAAGATGAACCTAGTACAAGGTTCGAAAGCTTTTTAAAGTGACCGAAGATGAAACCTAGTACAAGGGTTCGAAAGCTTTCAAAGTTACTGAAGATGCCACCTAGTACAAGGTTTCGAAAGCTTTCAAAGTGACTGAAGATGAACCTAGTACAAGGTTCGACGAAAGCTTTTAAAGTGACTGAAGATGAACCTAGTACAAGGTTCGAAAGTTTTTAATATCCATTTAAGACCATATACTCATATGCTAGATTATTTTGGACCTGCAACCAAATGAATTATTAGTTAAAAAAAACAGACCTTTGTAAAATTATCGTCTGTTCAAATTTATTTCGAAGGGGAAGATTTATTCTGATGCCACAAAAGAACTTTCTATTGAGAAGAAAGTAAATCCTTATTAAACAAGGCAAATCATTGCACTGAAAAGAAAGCAATCGAAAATGTAATTAGGTTTTATTTTTATTTGAAGTTTCCTTCGCTAGTTCTGTTTTCCCTGATTTCTTAAATTCTCTTCCTTTCTACTTTAAGGTTGGGATAAAGAATGCATCAAGTCTTCGTATCTGAAGTCGTTTCTAAAATCAATAATTCATATTAGTATAATTCATTTTATTCTAAAGCAAAACAAACAAATAAACACGTTCAGTACAGGTCGTATCCTGCAATGAAGCCAAAAAAAATCTTCGAAAAATCTTTCAAAATCAACTTTCAACTAATACTGTTTTATTGTTTCCCTGACATCTGAATTTTTCCCCAAAAAAATTACGCAAAATGTCTTGACTTACTTTCTACAAATCCCTATACAGTAGTAGCGATTGCTTAAACAGCAACAAATCGCCAAACCTACATCGATAACCAACAAAATTTGATCTCCTTCAATAGCGTCCTATGAAAGATAAGGACTCAGATACCTTCAAAATTAGATCTTCCGTTTCCTACTTATACGTAGCAATGAATGAAAATTTCGACCTTGTCATCACTTGGAATCTTAAAAGAAGAAGCCATCAAAGGTCATGTATCACATAAACAAACATCAAATACTGACAGAATCGTTAAGTGCCAACGATGAGCAGGCAACGACCAGATGGTGAGACTTTAAATCACACTAAGCCCTGACAACAATACGAAAAGCTACTCGGTGAAAATTTGTTTAGCTTAGGAAGCAGCAACATCACCTGTAAAATGCAGGTCAGGTGTGAAATACCAGTTGATATGTCGATAGGTTCTACTTTTTCTTCGCGTCTCGTCAACAGCGTTCCCTCAATCTTCCGGAATCGACAGTCATTTTAATGTTTATGTCCTGTGCAGACACCTATGAAAATATCGGGTCTCTTTAATGGCACCTGGGCTAACTATCAGGTCGTAAAACAACAGGTTCACTCCCTAGTGGCAGGTGTCTATCAGTGGAAGTGCTAAACAGACGAACGAAAATCTCGTTTAACTTTTAGTAACCGGAGGGTAGTAGACCTGAAAATCTTGGTAAGTCCCAAAGACCTGAATTCATAGGCTTTACTTTGAAGAAGAATCACAATACCGAAAAGGGCCCATAAGTTATTTTTTGTAAGCAAAAGCAACCTCGCAACATTTTTTATTCGTTTGAAATCACTCAGTAACATGAATTACCCATTTCAACAAAGCAAGGCCACATGTATGCCTCCCAGAATCCCAGTAAGCAGAATTTCTAGGAATTTGTGGGAACCCTCATTGACTAGACATCATAATAAACATATTTATGACGTTCTAATGCTCACAGCTTTTTTCAAAAGCTGAGGTAACCATTTCTCTAAAAACTACGTACCAGAGCAATCTGACCAATAAGAGCAGTTGAAGAAATATAAATACACAATTCCATACTGTATTCATGCATATACATACTAATTGGGACTGTGGAGTGAAATAGTAGTATCTAGTGAAAAAGTCTGAAAATGTTTGCAAGAGAAGCATGCCAAGAATAAACGCCAATATATAAAATCCAGCGATGGTTGTTAATATGGATGGAAGATGAATGGAAGCAACTGATTCGTATAGGGATATGATATGATAATAAATATGATGGATTACTGGCAGGCTTGGAAAAGTGGCGAGTTACAGCATACGCGAAGCAAGAAAGGTAGCAGGGTGTTTGCAAGATTAGGAAGATATCAGAATCACCAAAGGAAGACAAAGATGGAATGTTTGTGAAGCCAATTCTCCTTTGTGAACATTGCATGTAAACAAAAGAAAAAAAAAAGCTACAAATAATGCACTGTTTGAGAATGTATATGCATGTGGCGTAAGAAGAATCAACAGTAAAAATAAAATGTGGAGATTCGTAATTTGGGTAAAACGCTTTTCTTAGGTGGAAGGTCTGTCTACGTCAGAGGCATTACAAGGGAAGAGGGAAGGAATATCAAGAAGGGTACAACAGAATGAATGAAGTAATGGAGAAATGGGACTTCGATATCAAGGAGGGCAAAAGCGAAGGCAAAAAACAGGGGTTCATGAAGTGGCAAATAGGAAATATTTTTGTGGGGGGCATTCATTTAAGAATTAGTGTAGCAGTAACAATTGATGTTTTTTTCCTAGCTGAAGCCACCATCTCTTCGGAACGGCTTAATATAGAAAAATAAATAGGAAAAAAAATAAATGCATGTATACATATTTGAGTTTGACAGTGATCACTGTATTTTCCATTCTTGCAACCCAACTTTTGTTAGGGTAAACGAACCTAAGGTATATATATATGATATATATGTGTGTGTGTGTGTGTGTGTGTGTGTGTATAATATTTATATCTATGTTAGTTTAATGTGTTTAATACGATTAACGGCATAACGAGGAGAGAAAAACTCTTAAAACTATTTTCAAACGCATGCAAGCTAAGATCTAACAATACAGCACTAATTAAAAAATGAATATATATTCAGGAACAGGACTCCAGCGAGAGGCAAGAATATAAAGAACATCTTAATACGGGAGGGGGGAGAAGAAGGCGGCGAGCGCATTCGTTTTCTCGATAATGTTAGTTCAGCTCTCCAATGAATCACTTTATCTGGACAAGTGACCTCAGCCAGGAATAAAAACCGGTGCACCTGGGACGATGAGCCAAATGAGAAAGTAGGCAATTAATGATAGAGTCTGATGAGGAGACGAGATAAAAGCAAAGCTATGATATATGACATTCAGACTTTATGATATGTGGTAAAGGAGTTTTTTTTTTTTTTTTTTTTTTTTTTTGCCTACTCATTCCTTCACTGGTAAGCGCATAATTTCATTAGTTGTTATTTTGTAATGATGTATGGTATCGTAAACAGATTTCGCTCCACTGACTCGAAGGTCTTATATTATTTTCTCTCAAAACTATTTCCTTTTCTTACACTTCATTTTTACGTTCCATTAGAGAAGGTGGGCACAGCACCTATCAACTGCATATCCGAGAATCAGTATAAATGAAATCTATATTTTCATGGAAATGAGTAAGTGAAATATATGTAATTTTTTCGCAGTGACAGCTGATTGCATAAGGAAATGTTTTTATTCTATTTCTATGATAAACCCACTATCACTAACGGAGTTCTTATTATAAACACGCTCTCTGTGGATACTGAAATGAACAGAAATACACGTCTCATGAGAATGAGCGACCTATCCATAGTTTCTGTATAGACAGAGAACGCAAAATTATGATCCAAGTCTTCTCATAACTAGGAATAGTGAATATTCAATTAAGACTAACGGACCTCTAACGAAACTGTCTAAACCTGCTTCCTTTAACGGTCGCTTGCTTTCGTATTAAAAAAAAAAAAAAATTGATAGCCAAGTAACGAACAATAGTGAAAGCAAGTATAATGCTTCATGATAAAAGATTTACGACCAAAATGTTTAAACACCTATCACTGCCATTGACATGTAGACATTATTCACTGGCTTGAATTGATTACTCTGTCATTGTCGTCGTGGACAAGAAAAACGAATGAGATCAACCTAAAACCTCTTGTTTTAAAAGCAGTTTGGGTCACTTAAGAGTCCTTTGAACTTTGTAAAGAAATCTAACCACTTACCAGTTATAATCAGTCTGGCATCAAAAAATTTGTGGTTAATATGAGGACAAATCACCATCAAATTAGAATATAAAACCATTAAAACTTATGAAATCTCTGTAGTAAGATACTATTCGTAAGCACATCAAAATCAATGTATACCAATTAAATGAAGTGATATAGTTACAAATTCAGAAAACCTACGAATACATCATTTATAATGCAATTCTTAAATTAAAACGTAAGATAGAGATCTCTAGATTTATCAAAATTTCCGTAAATAATTCGGTCCAGATTACATGATGAAAGTCGGTATCAGCTTAATTTTTTTATAAGTCGCTTCAATAAATGCAAAAGAGAAAACTTTTTTTTTCTTTGGTCTCTCGACAGATCTATTTTTTACCATTAATGCACTTATGCTCTTGAATAATCTTATGCACTTTTATTATATTATTGTAAATGGCAATAGGTGTACCGTGTCTCAATCCACATATTTAAAGATTCCAAATACTATTTGATACATTTTCTATCAAAGACCTAAAACGGGGGAAAAAAATGAGAAAATCTATGACAAATATTTGTCATGATAAGAAAACGACCAGGAACAAGAGGGTGTTTGTTGTCGACGGGGCGTATCACACACGGAAGGTTTGAGGTCGAATGACAAATTGACACATCTCTCTCCCCCGTGGCTTTTTTTTTTTTTTTTTTTTTTTTACTCTACCATTAATTTGTCACGTCCGTTGTGGGGACAGGGGCTAAGCCCGTAGATATCTAGGGATATGGTGGGGACTTTCTGTCTCCGAATGTTTCTTCCCTAGGGGGGATAATGGAACATGCTTTCCCATATCGTCTCTCTCTCTCTCTCTCTCTCTCTCTCTCTCTCTCTCTCTCTCTCTCTCTCTTTCTCTCTTTTGACGTTAAGGTTTATTACCCCCCCTATATTCCTCTTAACAAGGTCCACTATCACATAAGGCCTAGAAAGGCCTCATCAACTGGTTATAAAAACTACCTCCGTCCGTAGCGCCATAGCCTCTGCATTAGGAAATTTCTTGAGTGATATATTTTCGCCATAAAAGAATCATCATACTGCAGTAAACTCGAACGACTGTCCTTAATGCAAGGGCCAATTCCTGCACAGCATCCCATCACTATAGTTAATAATCGCACTCAATATTCGTAATATATATATATATATATTATATATATATATATATATATATATTATATATATATTAACAATTTGTTTGTTTAATTATTTTTCAAATTCTTTTTTCTGAACTGTACTAACATTTCACTCTGTTGAGATCAAGATATACCTGGAAAATCCTTCACCCTTCAATCTGTAGGGTAGAAGTTTTTCGTAATCTCAAGAGATTACTCCATTAACACTTTTAATTTCATTTTTTACGTCCACACAGTCCCCGTATGAGTTTTTTACTCACTTGCCCAGCAACACCTCTCTCTCTCTCTCTCTCTCTCTCTCCTCTCTCTCTCTCTCTCTCTCTCTCTCTCTCAAAAAAAAAAAATAAATAAATAAATAAATAAATAAAAACAGAGGATCGCACAGCTGGGAATGATGATCAAATAAAAGGGTTCCAAACTTATAGATCAGATAGAAAAAATAGGAATCAAGGGGGAACCGCAATATATGGGAAAGACAAAAAACAAGGAAAAATATATGAGAAATATAGTAACTCAGAATGTGAACTAATAGCGGTAGAATTTGAATCTGAAAAATTGATGAACATAGTAATATATAGACCTCCTAATACTAAAGAGTTTGACTTAATAATTGAAAAATTGGATGATATATGTAGAAATCACAAGGACTGGACTATTCTCCTATCTGGTGACTTCAACTTTCCTTTCGTAGAATGGAAAGAACGAATAGGAGATTGTGGTTGTACTTATACATATAAAAAAGAGAGTAATAGTAGTGCAGAAGATAAGAGGCAATTTGAAAAGCTATTAGATATGCTACTAGAATACAACATTCAACAAATAAATCACCTGCCAACAAGAAAGGAAAATACTTTAGACCTAGTATTTGTGAACGAGATGAATTATGTTAAAGAAATAATAGTTTATAATGCGAATATTTCAGACCATAATGTCATGAATTAAACAGTTCATTCCAAAGCAAGTGAAAATAGAGATAAGCAAGAAATGAAAAAGTGGGAAGGATATGGAAAATACAACTTCTACAGTAAAAATATAAAATGGTCAGAAATTAATGAAGAATTAAACAAAGATTGGGATAACATTTTCGTAAGTGATGACATAAGGGTAAATACGGAGATATTATATATAGGAGAAAATAGTGGAAAAATATATACCGAAGAAGAAAAGTAAACATCATTCATGCATACCAAGAGACAGAAGGATCTTGTTCCAGAAAATCAGAAAGTGGAAAAAAGGTCTTGCAAAAGAAAAAAATGCATGGAAAGTTATAGAACTAAAAAGTAAGATAGAAAATGCACAGAACCAAAGATTATACAATCAAAAGAAAATGAAAAACGGGACTTGGAAGAAAAAACCCTATTAAATATCAAGCAAAACCCCAAGCTATTATACTCATATGCGAAGAAGATGAATAAAGAAGAATAGAAATAGGCCCTCTGAGAATTGAAGGGAGATTAACGAATGAAAAAAAGGAAATTTGCAACATACTGGCAGAACGATATAAGAGAGAATTCACCCCTAGAATAGATAATGAAGATAATGATATAGAAGTAAGGGATGAAAATAGTGAATATTTAGCTGACATAGATATTAATGAAGCTGATATTGTGCAGGCTATTAATGAAATTAAAAATGGAGCTGCTGCAGGGCCTGATGGAATTCCTGCTATTTTGTTAAAGAAAGTAGTTCATTCTATCGCAAAGCCACTTGCAATATTATTAAGACAAAGTGTAGATACAGGCAAGATTTATGATGAGCACAAATTAGCATATATTACCCCTACTTTCAAAAGTGGATCAAGACTAGAGGCAAGTAATTATATGGCCTGTGAGTCTAACATCACATATTATGAAAGTGTATGAAAGGGTAATGAAGAAAAATATTATGAAACATTTAATAAAAAATAATTTGTTTAATAAAGGACAACATGGTTTCGTACCCGGAAAAAGTACACAAACCCAACTGTTAGTCCACCGTGAGAACATATTCAAAAATATGAAAAGCGGAAATGAAACAGATGTGGTTTATTTAGACTTTGCAAAAGCTTTTGATAAAGTAGACCATAATATATTGCGAAGAAAATTGAAAAACACAATATCGTGGATAAAGTAGGAAGATGGTTAAAAGAATTTTTACACAACAGAAAACAGATAGTTATTGCAAACGACGAGAATCGGATGAAGTCAAGGTAATATCCGGTGTGCCGCAAGGTACGGTGTTAGCTGCAATACTGTTTGTTATTATGATTGAAGACATAGACAAAAATGTGAAGGATTCGGTAGTGAGTAGTTTCGCAGATGACACAAGAATAAGTAGAGAAATTACTTGTGATGAAGATAGGAACGCTCTACAAAGAGACCTTAACAAAGTATATGATTGGGCAGAGGTAAATAGGATGGTATTTAACTCTGATAAATTTGAATCAATAAATTATGGAGACAGAGAAAGAAAGCTATATGCATATAAGGGACCTAATATTGAGACCATCACAAATAAGGAAGCAGTTAAAGACCTTGGTGTGATGATGAATAGGAACATGTTATGCAATGATCAAATAGCAACTCTGTTGGCAAAATGTAAAGCAAAAATGGGAATGTTGTTACGGCACTTCAAAACAAGAAAAGCTGAACACATGATTATGCTTTATAAAACATATGTTCGTAGTCCACTTGAATATTGCAATATGATATGGTACCCACACTATCAAAAGGATATTGCACAAATAGAGAGTGTACAAAGGTCCTTTACAGCTAGAATAGAAGAAGTTAAGGACCTAGACTACTGGGAAAGACTACAATTCTTAAAATTATATAGTCTAGAAAGGAGAAGAGAACGCTACATGATAATTCAGGCATGGAAACAGATAGAAGGAATAGCAGAAAATATCATGGAACTAAAAATATCAGAAAGAGCAAGCAGAGGTAGATTAATAGTGCCCAAAACTATACCAGGAAAAATAAGGAAAGCACACAGGACATTAATCCACTACGCACCAGCATCGATAATGCAGCGTCTATTCAATGCGTTGCCAGCTCATCTGAGGAATATATCAGGAGTGAGCGTAGATGTGTTTAAGAATAAGCTCGACAAATATCTAAACTGCATCCCAGACCATCCAAGATTGGAAGATGCAAAATATACCGGAAGATGTACTAGCAACTCTCTGGTAGACATTAGAGGTGCCTCACACTGAGGGACCTGGGGCAACCCGAACAAAATGTAAGGTCTGTAAGGTAAAGCTGTTACTTTCCACAGCTTTAAAAAACACAGTATACACCATAAAATTCTAGGATTGACCTTTGAGTTGTTTTTATGTAACGTATACAAATAAATGACAGTGTATACACTCATATTATTCGCAGTCGATACAGAATATATTCTACCAAGATATATTATTCCTTAATATCCTATCAAACAAATATACTGACATGACTGTAAATACGCTGCATCTTTTCATAGGAAAATACAACATTCTTTTCGTTAAAACTGATAAATACTGATTGAAGTATATTGTAAAGTAAGCAGACTAGAATCTCTGTCCCCTGACTTGCTAAAAGGAAAAATGGCCAATAAAATGTTCGAAACAGCTAAAATATAAATCTAGGTACTTTTTATCCTTCACACCAACTCAAATTTAAGGGAAATGTCATAAATGTATATTACGATGTCGAAATTGCATTTTAATAACAATTGTTGAAAAAAAATCTTCATCATATAAAATAAAAATAAAGAAAACTAACTATCCAACACTTCAATCAGAATTAAAAATTACTTACCGTCTTTCAAGGTAACTTCTCTCCCTTTTGAAGCGACGGCTTCAAAAAAATAAAAAATAAAAAATTAATAAATAAAATCGAAAAATATCATAAAAACGCGTAGATATCTAAACAATACAATTATCAAAACCACCATCCTATGAATAAATAACTTTTCATTTGTGCACTTTAAATCTTAAGTATAAGTTCCAATTACGAAAATTAAAATCTTAAAGCTTTCAAGTAAGAAAGCCTTTGCAACGTAACATCACTTAAGTTTGAAGAATGAAAAAAATATATGTTTTAGCTGTTGTGATTACAACCGTTTATAAACAATAGAATATTAATATGCCGTGTGATTTTCTAGCGCTCTCTCTCTCTCTCTCTCTCTCTCTCTCTCTCTCTCTCTCTCTATGTATATATACATCCATATGTATATATGTGTGCATATGTCCTTATTTGTATATTTATATACGTATGTATTATATATATATATATATATATATATAATATATATATATATATATATATATTATATATATATATATACACATATATATGTGTGTGTGTGTGTGTGTGTGTGTGTGTGTGTGTGTGTGTGTGTGTGAGTGTGTGTCCCTTATTTGTATATACATAAGTATGTTTATAAGAATATATATATATATATATATATATATATATATATATATATACATATGTATATATATATATATGTACTATTGATATATATATAATATATATATATATATATATATATATAATGAGAGAGAGAGAGAGAGAGAGAGAGAGAGAGAGAGAGAGAGAGAGAGAGGAGTTACATACTAACACGCACACACACACGTCCATATATGCATGCTGCTAAACATGATACAAAGCAAAATACATAGCAATCGAAAATCTCTTTTTATTTCAAGCCTGAGATTTATGACTACAATTACTACGTGATCAGATGACAAAAGATCAGCAGCAAATGAGATCAACAATATCATCAACATTAGATAACGAATTACTCTGGCGAAGCAAAGAAGCAACATAACCTGAGGTTACCTTTAATGAATGCATTATTCACTAATTCAACCATGATTTCCAATTAGGGATGAACGATGTATACCACGCTTACTTATGAAATACATTTAATTGCGTTTCATAATCTATACGGTTTATCAATTCGCAATTCATTAAAAATAATGATATACTTTCAGAGGTTAACAGGATAATAAATGAATGCAAATGAATTTCAATTGGCCTTGTATTATGCAGCACTTGGCGAAAATTGCATGATATTGAGGTTGTATAATTTTAAAGCATTAGGCTACTTTTTCCTGTTAATTCATTACGTTCATTTGCTCTAAAGAGGTCTCTATCATCAACTGGATTTTTTCATTACGAAATATGGCCTTCCCTGTTACTCTAATCTCAACTATCATATTCAACGCAAGACCCAAAACATACTTTCCCCAAAAAATTTACCTATACATTTTCAAACATTACTTAAAAATCCCTTACTTTCTCTTACTTCCTAATGAATAGTACCATATTTGGAAGCTTGAATTTCAAATCAATGGCCCCTATGGTGGCTTGTTCCATATGAAAAGGGTTCATCATCCTCTGAATAATAATAATAATAATAATAATAATAATAATAATAATAATAATAATAATAATAATAATAATAATAATAATAATAGAAGCTTTAGAATAAGTAAAACCTACGATATTTGGAACTTCCGTCTTTACATAAGATTTTTAAATCGTTTTTTGACATAAGCCAAAAGAAAAAAATCAACAGTGTACGTCAGATTAAAGCAGATATCCATAGATCCCCTTTGGAAACATTAGGATGATTCATCTCTCAATGGCGGTATGCATCGTGGTCTACGGATTACTGATGAAAAATGAATAGAGGGAATGTTGAAAGCGCACTTTTATGGAGAGTAAATAAGGTCCTACACTTTCTTGAACGTACGGTATGAGCTCGTCTTAGCGTCACTGCATTGCAACTGAAGTTTAACGCTACCATACGGAGAACGATAACGATAACGATACTTCGCTATTCTGACAACTGTAACAGGAGCCATGACCGCACTACAGTATATACTGAAGTTCTTGGAAAAAGGAAAGAACACTTAATTCTACTTCTTGAAAATTGCATTCCATAAAAATAAAATGCACTTCCTCGAACTAAAGGGTTCAAATACAAAAGGGTTTATGTATACATATGCACGAGCAAGAACATGCATGTACAGGCAAGCATATAGTTTTATATATATATATATATATATATATATATATATATATATATATATATAACTAAAAAAAAATATATGCATATAATATATATATATAAGTCATATCACATTTAAACCCGTGATTCATATACATATATCGAGCTACAAATGCCCTTCAATATCTAATTCGCTCTACCTCGGAATTAATATATTTTCTTATATGTTTAACAGAAGGGGAATTTTTTGGGCGATAATAGAATTTTCCCGGCCGACGGGCACGAACCATCGACACCTTCAATTCCAGGACTGGCAGTGAAGCCTTAGCCCACTCCGCCACCGCAAGGCAAGGTAGGCTAAGGCTTCACTGCCAGTCCTGGAATTGAAGATGTCGATGGTTCGTGCCCGTCGGCCGGCAATTTTATTACCGCCTAAAAAATTTCCCTTCGATTAAACATATATGAAAATATATTAATTCCGAGGTAGAGCGAATTAGATATTGAAGGGCATTTGTCTCGATATATATATATATATATATATAT
>NC_087201.1:157135818-157158318 GCF_015104395.2 Macrobrachium nipponense | reverse complement strand
TGTACTGTAGAATTAAAAATGACTCCGAATATCACTAACGTAAAGTCTAGACTAACCTGAGTATAATGATTCCTTTGAAGTCTGCATTATATACACCTTACCTGAAGAAGAAAGATAATACGATTAAGTAAGGGAATTTGATTCACCAATAACAAGAGAAAACGTTTATAGTTAACAGAACACAGACGTCAAAAATACGTAAGGGAATTCTATAAATTTTCAGTTACCCCTAAAGGCTTTAACCACTTTTTCTCATGTCGTCATTTGTTACATTTTCTCTGAGATAGACAAGGGTGACTAAAGTAATTCTTGAAGCGCCGTTCAACCGAGATTTACCTAAACTTTCTTCCATCTCGTACCTCGCCGAACAAAAATATTGAGAAAATTATTTACAAAATAAGATGATTGAAAAACAAATGTAATATTTCTAAAATAAGACACCACTGAACTACTGCTCTCTGACGTATACATATGAAATACGATGAGTCTACAGAGAAATACACTTCTTATAATATCAAATCATTATCAATTCAATATTAGGATGCATTATTATATACACTTAACAATGCATACAATTTAAGTAAAAGCAAATAAACAAACCAAAATGAATCTGGCGAGACAACATAAATTCATATCAAACTGAACGTGAAAATAATGCTACCTTAACCACTCAGTCATAGCCATAGTACGAAGCATAGCCTATATATAATTAATGTGGAGAATAATATTCATATTACACCCAAACCTACTGAGAAGACAATTATTACCAAACTTGCATTAAAAATAAAATATTAAATTTATAATTACAAAACATCCAGTTAATTCCATCATTCAAATCATGTTTTATATAAAAAACACACAAAATTCAAGTTAATTCCATCATTCAAATCATGTTTATAAAAAAAAAAAAAAAGCACACACACAAAATTCAAGTTAATTCCCTCATTCAAATCATGTTTTATAAAAAAACACAAAATTCAAGTTAATTCCATCATTAAAATCATGTTTTATACAAAATAATAATAAAAAAAAATTCAATCCTTATATCTAAAGTTACGCGATTCGTACCTGAAAATAAGGGAAAAATAGAAACGTCATGATGCAGATGAATACGTTTTGCGCATTAGAAAGTAATCCATGCCATAATCATGATGACATTAAAATGAAGCAACTGTCGGTCCAAGAAGCATAATTTAGGCGAGTAAAAAATAAAAATCATCTTAAGACACAATGAATCTACGTCCTCATAAGCAAATGAAACTCGCAAAGTAATAAATACGAAAGGAATCACTTACTGCGGGAACCCTGAGAAATGAATTAATTCTGTCGCGTTACTAAACCCACGAGACAAACTCGTTTACATTCGAAATTCTGCCTGACATTTGACATTTCCCACACTGACAAAACGCTGCGCGCATTCACGTCTCCCACCTGGAAAACATTCCAGCCCCTGGGAAGGCGGCGGTAAACAAAGACGTTCCAAATGACAAGTGCCATTGGAGAGACGCCCTTGAGCGATGCACATCTCCCGAGACAAGGGGAATAAAGCCTTGTGCTAAATTTTAACTCTCCTCTCAATGATGCAGGCGCTCCAATTTGCGACGTGCATTGACGGTGTTTCCTGGTGTCAATGCAGAAGAACACAAAGGAAGACTCTGTCCAAGGGAGTGAATGACCTCATTTTACAGGTACACGAGCCACCGCTCAAAGGTATATATATATATATATATATATATATATATATATATATATATATATATATATATATATACATATATATATATATATACACGATACATATATATGAATGTGCATACATTCCCAAACATTAAACAAGTACCGTTTACTGTCGAATTTACTATACATTAGGAAATCACTGGAACCCAAAAGGAATTGTAATTTACAAGTGCTCCATCAAGGCCCAGATCCGTGTCCTAGCCAGCGCATAAGAACTTAGTTGTAATTCCATTTTGAGGGGCGGAGGAGGGTTTGTATGGTGTTTTTACGTTGCATGAACCAGTGGTTATTCAGCAACGGGACCAACGGCTTTACGTGACTTCCGAACCACGTCGAGAGTGAACTTCCATCACTAGAAATACACATCTCTGACGCCTCAGTGGAATGCCCGAGAATCGAACTCGTGGCCATCGAGGTGGTAGTCCAAGACCAAACCAACCACGCCACTGAGGCGGAGGAGGGGGGGGGGGTGGGGGGGGGGGTTGTTTTTCCCAAAGTACAGTGAATTCGACATCAAATTACATTTGTGGCTAAATATTTGCGAATGTACACGTGCATAAGTGACAAAGTATATACATACATATATATAGATATATATATATATATATATATATATATACATAATATTTATATAAATATGAATAACTTGATCACGAAATACATAAGACGTGATGCTATGTATAAATAAAGGTAATGCCACGGAGGAAGCTTTTATTTATATATATCATACATACATACATACATATATATATATATATATATATATATATATATATATATATATATATATATCAGGTATTAACGTAATTGTCATTAATTTTATTTTAGTCTCAGCCTTGTGATTTTCTTTAATTGTTGATTTATTTAAGGTTAAGTTTGGTTTTTCTTGTGACAAGGCTGTGTTGCTAAAGACGTTTAGTGGCCTACTCCCCGGCATTAGAAGGTGTAAAAAGTTCACTCCTAACTCCCTCTATTGTTTCTTTTTGGTGTTGGTGAGAGCTGCCATGGACTCTGGAGTGTTGACTGGCAGTTTCATCTCCTGATTTTACTGTGTTCGTCCTTGGAGACAAAAGTTTTCTTCGGAAGATAAGGTTCCTCCTCTAGTCAGTACGGGTCGACTTGCATGCCTCCCACACTTTTAAGCCGCTTATTGGATTACCTGGATTACCTTTTGTGCTGTGGGCTCAGTTCCTGTGCCACCCACCGCGTTCTGAGCTATTGTAGCCTACCCTAGGCTAGTGTTTGTGTGAGGTGTGGACTTCCTGCGAGCTCAGGACGACGCAGAGGAATTATTCCCGGCCGAGTGGACGCAGGAAGGGCGCCTCTGCATCCTCCAGGACGTCTTCTTCGCCAGAGCGGCAGTTGTGGGGGCATTGTGGCCCGAGGAGGAACGTAGGGAGTCTGTGAACAGGTAATATCCTTTTGGTATTTATTTCAGGGTGGCACTATTAGTTGTATACCCCTGTTGCTACCTGTGCTCCAGATCTCCCTCCGATAGCGGTCACCTGATGAGTGACGCCGTACCTGGTGGCTTGCTGTGAGACAGTGTCAGAGTTCCCCCAGTGCTATAACCCTCAGCCTAGCACCTTTGGATGCCAACAAGTGAGGATGTAACCCTTTGTTCCCTCTATAAACTCTGAGGAGCTTTTCTGTAGTTTCAGTATTTTTGAAGTTGTCTCATATAGAGAACATTTTATTTGCCCCTATCCTAGGGTGTTAATGTTAAGTTTAGTTTTATAATATTAGGTAGGAATTTAAGTGTTTTCTTTCTGTATGCCTACTCCTTCCTTCCTAACCTTATTTAGTTATAGTTATGTTATTTGGGCCCTTTGTTTACTTCTTATGTGTTATTTTTCTACTGTCTTAGGGATGCAGTTTTAGAGGTTAGGTAATCCTACTGGATTTATTTTAAGGACTGCATATTTGTCCTGTAGTCACAAGGCTGACTGTTGTTTATTTTATTGCTTTGTGTAATAAATATTGTTAAGTTTTCTTTCGTGTTTTCGTCTCCATTGACCTTTATTTATTGGACACTGTATTACTGCCCTCTCTTTCCTGGTGCTTTAAGACTTTCACCACGCCCCACAAGGGTCCTCAATAAAATAATTTAATATATAAGGGAATATATTTATAAGATATATAGATATAATATAGATATATAGTATATATATATATATATACATAATATATATAATATATATATGTATATATTTTGTATATATATATGATATATAGTTGTAATATAGTTTATATAATTATAATATATATGTATATTATATATATATTATATATATTATTATATATCATGTATACACAAACTCAATATATATTGTTATGTATGTATTATGTATATATATATATATATATATATTATTATATTATATATACGTATACATAATATACACACACATACACATGTCCATGCAAACACACAGACATACACTCTATTCATACGCGGTTGCGGGTGAAATCGGCCCAGTTCTTCTCACGCGTGGAAATATCGATATGGAGAGTAATTGGATGCCGCCGATGGAGCTCGGAATCCACTCCAGATGACAACTGGGTCTGCCATCTTCAGTGGTCGGGCCTCCTCCTCCTCCTCCTCCTCCTCCTCCTCCTCCTCCTCCTCCTCCTCCTCCTCCTCCTCCTCCTCCTCCTCCTATCCCATTTCTTAGATGATAGTTCCTGCCTCCTGCATTTTCCTCCTGACTGCCGGGACATTGCTTCCTGTCTCCTTAACCATTATCTATATACGGACCTTCGCGAGGAAATATATTTTGTCGAGGACAAATGACTCATTTTTTTTTTTTCGTCGTAAAGACGTCTGGGCATTGTTTTCTATTATAGGTATGTTGGAAGTACCAAAAGATAATAAAACGTTTCCTTTTACCTTGTGTTTTAGTTTTTTTTTTTTAGTATAGGTATGTTAAAAGTAGCAAGAGATAATAACAATTTTGGTTTTACCTCGTGTTTTAGTTTTTTTTTTATCATAGCTATGTTAGAAGTAGCAAAAGATAATAAAACGATCCTTTTACCTTGTGTTTTAGTTTTTTTCATTATATGTATGTTAGAAGTAAGAAAAGATAATAAAACTTTTCCTTTTACCTTGTATTTAGTTTTTTTTTTTTCTTATAAAAAATCTGGCTAAAAAATCTGGCTTAAATATCGTAGTATCATGAATTTTTTAGTATTAAGCTCATCTGAAGCATTTGGTACTGTTTAATGGTAATTATTAAGCTTACAGTTTTCTAGCTAAGTCGTGTACTGCATGAATCACAGGGTAAAGTAAATCTCGTGTTAAAACACATGTCAGGGGTTACTCCTACGATGAACAAGGCTTTTCTTCATTATGTGAGTGTAAGTATAGATGTTAGCAATGTTGATGGCATTTGCAATAAATCTGACTTCTAAAGGGTATGGCCATACTTATTGGTAGTAATGGACATGCCCTGGAATTCCTGAATCAACATACTAGATCACTGTAAGGAATTTATAGAAAAATACAAAACAGTCTTACAAATGATTCTTATGTACCAAACAAAAACATCTTTCAGTTTTCTTCTGCAGACGGAAAAAGAAACCCACAAGATTACTGAGTATACCTCGTTGACTTGTAAGTATTTACATCGTATTTTACTTGAAACTCGAGTACTTTCAGGCTCCAACAGTGGCCCTTTCTCAAGAGATGTGAAGGTGGTCAGACTGGGAGAGAAAAAAAAAAAAAAATAAATAAATAAACAGTAACATTCTTGAACACTATTCAACAACATCCTCAAAAAAGCCAGTTAACGTCCCTCTTCCCCAATCGACCGCCCCCCCCCCTCCCCCCCGGCAATTCCCAACCCCCAAACATTGCAACATCTCTGAGTTTTCCTAGCCTTAGCTGAAAAAGTGCCGCAAAGAAATTTGTCCTCGTCTGAATTGACTTCAGCCACAGTGAAATTAATATCTGATTTTCCGTATTTTCGTGTCATTTTGTCAACCGTCAGCAATCATGTGGAAACGAAGGAGAATTTTTAGTCTTGTGAATTATTAATCTGTTGTTGACCTTCACCGAGAGCCTAAAATAGAGAGACCAATGACGTTCGAAGATTAACTGAAACCGGAATAACACTGGAACGCGTTTATGAGGCAGTAAAACCTCCACGTGAGGTGGAAAAAGAAGGGTCGCTGCATCACGTCGACTCTTATAAATTACACCTTAATTGGCAGAAGCGACAGAGAAATGACCCTTTCAATACTTTGAGATCAAAGACTCGGGGAAAAAAGTATGACTCCTGTTGGAGGATTAGGAAGAAAATGGGAAGAAAAACTTTTTTCTTTCATTTTTTTTAACCATGTGCCCAATGTCGAAATAAGATCTCTCTCTCTCTCTCTCTCTCTTCTCTCTCTCTCTCTCTCTCTCTGAAGAAATATTCCTACGCAAGGCAGCGGAAAATAATCCCACACACACAATAAGGGAAAGAAAACTGCAAGAATCTGACGTGAGATCCTTTGTTCGTCGATGCGTTTTTGACGTTTCGTCAGAAAAGCACCAGTCTGACTAAAAGGGGGAACTTACCTAATTTTGCCCCCAGCCTTTTCGCGGGATGTCAAATTCCATGATTACTTATCACCCGCATTTTTTTGTAATGTCAATCAAACTGGCCGTTGGTGTTCTTCAAATATTAGCATTTACTAGCTCGTTCAATTTGAGAAGATGAGAATGGTGAAAAAATGTTAAATGCAATACAAAATAATTGATAATTAAGAGATTAAAGTTTTAATTGAGAGATTAAGGCTTTATAAGTTATAATGTTAGTCATCGACACGGTTTTTTACTTGTGTACAAATAGACGTGTAGTTCATAAGCCTCCTGTGACAATATCTCTCTCTCTCTCTCTCTCTCTCTCTCTCTCTCTCTCTCTCTCTCTCTCTCTCCATAATGAACAGATTCCTTGAGGTTACGACACTTTTCGCATCAACAGAGTACTGGGTTATGGAAGGATGGTTTTTTTTTTTTCTGTGAAAAAGGGAACACAAAATGTATAGCAGACCACCATAAAGGAAGTACATAAACCACGGATGCACTTAATGGCTACCCTTGAAGCAAGAGCCCTTGATGGCATAAGGCCTATTAGACCACAACAACAACGCAAACAACAATCGTACAGATGACTACGATCACTTACAGATAATTTCAAGGTCTGAAAATATTCACAAGGGATCTAATTGAAATGTGACTTCTCAAATAATTTCACAGTCCCAAACAGGAGCTTTTCTGTGTTACGTGTTTATCAAAGTCGTGTCACTACTTAATGTCCAGAAGTTACACACTGATGGTTATATTTTATCATATCTTAGTATTTGGACTATATTTTAAATATTGTTACTTAACGTTGATATTTCCATTATATTTTGATTTCCATCGTTGAGACCAGAAGGAAGCAGACGTAGAGGAGCCAATTTACTTTTATAATCTTCTAAACTTAGCCAACAATTGCTAACAAAACTCTACGGAAAAGAGCGAATGGAAAATTAGATGAAGAAGGAGGAGAGATGAACAAAGCGGATAGACAGGGGGGAGGAGGAGGAGGAGGAGGAGGAGGAGGAGGAGGAGGAGGCATTGGTGTCCTATCGATTATGTGTCTGCCTCCTTTTAAGCGATGTAAGACAAAAACCGAGATGGCTTATAGAACGGAGAGGTTCCCGTCAATCAGATCTCTACTTCCAGACTAGATGGCGTTTAGCCATCTCATCTATAGAGTCTCATCTCCCTCTATATACTCACACACCCACCAACGCCACCCTACAGACCTCCCCCACCTCTCTCTCTCTCTCTCTCTCTCTCTCTCTCACACACACACCTTGAATTCAATCTTGAAACTAAAGGAAATAAATTTTACAACTATAAAATATATCAAAAAATAAAACTACAAGCCAAAATAAATAGGAAGTCTCTCTCTCTCTCTCTCTCTCTCTCTCTCTCTCTCTCTCTCTCTCTCTCTCTCCTTTAATTCAATCTTGAAACAAAAGGAATAATTTTATAATTATAAAAAGAAACCACAAAAAGGGAAAATATCTCTCTCTCTCTCTCTCTCTCTCTCTCTCTCTCTCTCTCTCTCTCTCTCTCTCTCTCACCAATGGAAAAAAATAGATATAAAAAATTCAAAAATAAAGGTACGAAGCAAAAAATATGAAAACTCTCTCTCTTTTTCCGTCTCGCTCTCGTCTCTCTCCAGCCTCTTCCGTCTCTCTCTCACTCGTCTTTCTCTCTCTCTCTGTAATACTATCTTTAAATAAAATGAGGAAACGTAGATAAAAAAAACATCCAAAAAGAAAAGGAAAACTGCAAAAAAAAGCGGAGAGAGAGAGAGAGAGAGAGGAGAGAGAGAGAGAGAGAGAGAGAGAGAGAGAGAGCAGAGGAGCGAAATCCGTGCAGGAGCAACGTTGGGTTAAGAGAAAAGAAAGGTTACGGCCTGATGTGGCGAAAGGGTCGCGGGAGAGAGTAGTAAAAAAAAAAAAAAAAAAAAAAAAAACAAAAAAAAAAAAAAAAAAAAAAAAAAAAAAAAAAAAAAAAAGCGGGGGTGGTAGGAAAAATCGTTGGAGTATGTTTGTTTGTGTAGGTGTGCTTGTGCTTGTGCAGTAGGGAAAGGTAAAGGTAGTACTGTTGCTGGTTATTGAAAGCAGAGGATGAGGGGGACTCGCTTCAAAAGCACAGCGTTGGCGAACAGCTACAGCAAGCAATAGCAAGCAACAGCAACACACACACACGCACAGAGTCGAGTTGAGTGATTAGTTTGAAGGACGTGAATGGCCAGTGTTTCAGGCAAAGGGGAAAATCTTCATAGTTGTCCCTCCCCCTCTTTTCCTTTATACCTATTTCAAAGGCTCTGCAGATAAAGAAAAAAAAAGGAGACAAAAAAAAGCGCAAGGAAAAATTCCCCCGGCTATTTCGATCACTCGTGAAATGCTTTTGCAAACAACCGTAGCCAGACTGTCCCATGCCGTGCATCTTCGTCCATATTATAGTGTGGAAACTATTTGCATTATCCTTTCATTTGAAGCATAATACTGTAAATAACGGTATTAATACAAACGTTAAAAAACCAGTCCATCAAAGGTGTGAAGTAAAACCATGCGGATATGACGGCAATATACTGGTCTAAGTAAGACGCATATGAACTCACGGAAATGGTTCGTATGTTCAAAGCACAAAACGAAGGGGGTATTGGAAATGAAAATCATTAATAGAGAAAGGAGTAACCGAACTGACTTAGTTAAAACTGCCGATACTAAGGATCACAAGAAATGGAAAACCATCGGAGCGGAAGAGACTTCAATAGAAAAAATAAATTTTAAATAAAAAATAAAGATAACTGGATTAAACGCTGTATTGGGAAAGACGGTGGATCGAACCTCTCATAGGAAAATTCATTTAAGGCAGAGCAATACGCGTTCATTTACAGATACTTGTGAGTATTTGTTAACGGAGGTAATGCCTCATTCTCAATTTAAGCAAACAAAATTCTCGCAAGTTTAAAAAAAAAAAAAGTCGCAAAACAATTCGTCATAGACGTAGTCTTTTAAAAGCTTATAGCGATAAGCTCCTTTAGTTACATAACAACTCGTGATGAATGAATAAACACAACATAACTGAAGTCTTTTAAATACCACGAATCTCTTCAAAGATAAGAAAACATGTCAGGTATTACAAACAAAAATAAAAAGAAAACTGCCGTATAAAAAAAATCACTGTTGTAAAGATCCTCTAAAAAAATAAATAAAAACAAAAAAATTTACAAATGTTGCCGCACCAAATGATGCCACCACACTCGGCAAAATCGTCCTTGATTTAGTATTCGCGAAACAAAACAAACCTCGCCACTTTTGAATAATGCTGATGTTGAAATCTCAACTATGAATACAATCAAAGAGGGAATCTGCATGTGGAAGCTGGCGTCGAGTTCGAAAGCTGGAAAGATCTTGTTTTCTTACCTTCAATCTCTCTCTCTCTCTCTCTCTCTCTCTCTCTCTCTCTCTCTCTCTCTCTCTCTCTCTCTTATACATACATACATATATATATATATATATATATATATATATATATATATATATATATATATATATATATAATTATATTATATATGTATATATTCAATTAAATTCCACACAGGAAAATGAAAATGGTTTATCTCAGAAAATGCCCAACCGTTTCGTCCTCCTTCTTGGAGCGTTCGTTAATAAACGCCCCAAGAAGAGGTCCATTGGAGGACGCAAACTGTTGGGCATTTTCTGAGATAAACCATTTTCATTTTCCCCTAAGTCGAATACAACTGAATTACCAGATCTTTCGTCCCTAAGAAGATTACGGGTACTATATATATATATATATATATATATATATATATATATATATATATATAATATATATATATATATATATATATTTATATGAAATACCACAGGAAAATGATGGACAGAAATCTAAGCGTTTTCGTCTTTGCTAAGACATTATCAAGGAATTCGTTCCTTGACTATGTCTTTGTAAACACGAAAGCGCTTGGATTTCTGCCTATCATTTTTCCTGTGGTATTCGCTTATTTAATGAAGTCACCGTGCATCTACTGTGATTTTTTAACTAATACATATATATCTATATATAATATAGTATATATATATATATACATATATATATATATATTATATATATATATATGTATATATATAATATAATATATATATATATATAGATATATATATATATATCTATATATATATATATATATATATATATATATATATATATATTATATATATATAATATATATATATATTATATATATGAAGATAAATAACACCCATTTAAATTTAACATGGTGAACTTCATTTCACGTCGTATCTCTATCCGCTTCTAAACAATCATTGTTATTGTTTGAAAAGGAGTCGAGGTAGCAACTGCCCAAAATATATGACCCTCCCGGTTCCCCTTTAATCTATTCGTACGGGTCTTTTTTTGACGAATAACTGGAGTCATATATAATAGTAATATTACGAAAAACTACTCACAAAAGCACAACAGATCAGCACTGACGAAGAAAGGCTCAACTCTGCCAGGTTGTGCTTTTTTTTTTTTTTTTTTACAAAAGAATTGACGTTAAAACATTTATTCGCGTGAAAGGAAAATGACAAATGAAAGACAATGCTCCAACCCTACCGATTTCTATCCAATGTTCATATCTTCCCTTATCATTCGAAGTTTTGCTACGTCTCTTGGCAAAATTTCTTTATGCCTCTGCATGCCTCTGCTGGACGTAATCATTTGTTCCATAGTTTTCACTTTGGCTTTTGCTTGGGCTTGGGTGCTTGTGAAACATTTATTCAGTTTTCATTGTCGTACAGAATTATCTAGATTTTACGTCATAAGTTTTGCATGACCGGTCTTGACTTTTGTGCTCCGTTTGACCGTGTTATTCATAATCTGAATAAGGTTCCATTATTGTTTGGTCTTCAGTAGCTGACTCGCATCTTACATTGTTGAACAAAAACTGCATTCCCAGTCAATTTCTTATGCTTGGTCCGGTTCTTTACTTCTGACTTAATAAGCTCTTGCCGTGGAAAAGGAAACAGAGTATCTACTGTCCTTTGCACTTGGAACTTCGTAGGCTATACCATCCATTACGTGGTGCTAGATTTGTAGTTGATTCGAACAGTCTTGCCTTTCCTGACTTTTTGTGCCAACAAAGCTAACTGAATGACAAGACAATGAAAAAGATACATAATATAATCTGGATGCTTCATTAATGTCTGGGAATAAAGTTTCCTGGTTTTTGAACGAGCAAACTGGAAGGATATCCTTATTTTTACACCAAAGGAAATCTGCTTTTGTTCCAAGACAAATTCATGGGTGACGGAACGAACGAGTGGGTTGTTACAAGACTTATGGCCAGAGCGTTTGAAGATTACAGGCCTCTCTCTGGGCTACAAGATCCCTGCACTCTAACAGCTACATTTCTACTTCTGCCAAAGTCTAATAACTTGCTGTCTGCCACGAGGCCCACTTTTTTTTTATATCCAAACATAACTTTTTGCTTTAATTTCTGCTTACAAAAAGACGAACTAGTAAAGACACTAAATTTGAAACTACAGGTTCTTTCGCTGAGGTAAGTAATTCCACTATTTTGACTACGTATCTACATTCAAACTTCCATTTACAGGTGAAGAGCTTCGACTGATGATTTCACACCTCAAGACTTGAAGGAGACGGTGCAGAAGGTGTCTGTCTTCTCTGTTCACACAGCATATCATTTGAGTGAAACTTCGTAAGGGAAAAAGAATGTCATTTATGTGACGTCCATCCTCTTATTCTCAGGTATATCATTCACAACTCCAGACTGCCAGCCTACTTAGGATTTACAGCTAACGTTTACTTTGATATTTTTCAGGAAAAAACCGCTAAAATGGGAACATCTTACATCACTGCCATGCATCAAAGAAATAACTTGAAAATACTACGGTTGATGAACAAACACCAAAAACCGTCAGCAAAACCAACAATAAAAAGGCGGGGATTCTCGCCCGTAGTAAATTAATTAAATCAGCGCTCGAGAAGGCTCGAGGAGAGAGAGAGAGAGAGAGAGAGAGAGAGAGAGAGAGAGAGGGGGGGGGGAGGGGAGGGGGGGGAGCACGAGATCTACTCGAGTCTCTGAACTGCGAGATAAACCATTAGAGGGGAAATAAAAAAGCATCTCTCTGACAAGAAAATTGCTGCCTTAAAAGGTCTGTCGGTGAGACGGCTAAAGAATAAAGAGGAACAGAGGCGTTCGGCTGCCCGTGACTCTTCTGAACGACCGTCAAATGCCCAGTTGATTTCTTTCCGGTTTGGCGAAGGAGTCTGCCTTCTATCCTATCACCCCATAGACCAAAGGGAACTTCTACGAAGGACACACACACATACACACACACATGCACAAACACACATTCAAACTCACACAAACACGCGCACAAAAGCCTACAAGCGAGCATGCAACGTCAAACTTACTATTTTTTTCTATTCCATTAATTCAACTTTCTTTATCAGTTCCGCCAGTTGAGATTCGACAAAATGAACACTTAACACAAACACACACACCAACGGAAAAACACAAGCGAGCACTCGCGTCCAACTTATTATTGTTTGTTTCTTTACTTCAACTTTTCTAAATAGTTCCGTCAGTTTCATTTCGAAAAAATTAATAACTAGAGATTCGTTATGATCGAGTTTTTCGACACGACGGTTCTAGGTTGCTAGTTTCATTTGACAAACTGATATTTTATTTTCATAAAATTTTACGTATAAGAATTACCTAAAGTATCCCGACTACTGACTATTTATTTGTTAACTTTCAAGTCAATAGTTGGTTCTGCTCTATACTTATACTATATTCTGTTTACTTATATTGTAAAAGGAACTCGACAGGAACTCTCGCTAACAAGTATTGGGAAAAAAAAACATATTAACAATCATTTAATTAAGCCTGAAGTCTAGGATACTGTTTACGATGACCTGAGCAGGTGAGGAAGACTAATTTAAAGGTCTCACGAACACGTTTTTAGAGGATTCTTTGAAACATTTTAGTTTGGGTGAATGAATGACAATAGTCACTTCAAATGGTCAAGAAGACACTGGAAATATTAAGATTCAAAACCGAAGGCTTTGAACAATGTATTGTAGGTGACCTACAACTGATATCTCTCATCAGGGATGAATTCCCACTTCGTGGCTCGTATTGAGTTGGCATACAAACTGGCGACTGGAATCACAGTAAGCCTACTGTGCATTCCAGTCCCTTTTGGGTTGGAGAATTAAATGTGTTTACTTACTACTAAGTAAACTATCATTCAAGCACAACAATAGCAATTCTATATCGACTTTTTCTTAATCTCTCCTGTGTCCTTTCAAAAGAGTAACGTCTCTTATAAACAACTTCAATTTTCTCTCATAATAGCAATGTGTTAAAACATGTATTCGTTCATGTAATTTTCTGGGATGCAAAACCAGAGAACACTGAATCCAAACTAACAGCTTGTTTCATATATAAATGCTGACTAAAAATCGAATGTGTGTGTGTGTGTGTGTGTGTGAGAGAGAGAGAGAGAGAGAGAGAGAGAGAGAGAGAGAGAGAGATCAGGTACCTTAAACCCCTCAAGAGGGAAAATAACTTTTATTATCACATTTCCAACGGTATAAACAAATAAGGCATAGCAATACTATTAATTTATTAACGGGACCCAGACAGTTTCTGCCAGTTTAATCAGCAAGTTGTATTTACTACTCGCCAATTTTATGAGAAAAAATGTATGTATATATATATATATATATATATATATATATATATATATATTTATATATATATATATATATATACTATATATATATATATATTTATTTATTTATTAATTTGTGTGTGTATAGATAGGCGTGTATATATATATTATATGTGTGTGTGTGACATTAAATAAACACATACGGACACACACCCACCCATTATATATATATATATATATATATATATATATATATATATAGACACGAAGCATCAATCTGAATATGTTGCGTACTTTCTAAATTCCATCAGAAACTAATATGTCAGGAATGTACACCAAGGCCTTTGATGTATCGACCGCAATTTTTATTTATTTATTTATTTTTTTCTGCAATAATACATTAACGTGGGGCAAAACTTTTATTCACTGCCCTAAATTCGAAATATGATACTGTTCTATGTAAAAATAGGCAGAAGAACTTTTTATATACATTTATGATTACAAAACTACGTTTTCGTTCTCATGTCAAAATCGAAGGACAGTGAATATATTCATAGGTAATTTTCGCAACAAAAAGGACGATTTTTATATTGAAAAATCAGGATTGCAAAGCTTGTAATGAACAAACATCATCATCATTATTATTATTATTGTTATTATTATTATTATTATTATTATTATTATTATTATTATTATTATTATTATTATTATTATTTCTTGGAAGCAGACCCTCTTTTAAACAAGTCTTGTTAAAAAGGATTGCTGCACCAGCAATCCTTTTTAACAAGACTTATTATTATTATTATTATTATTATTATTATTATTATTATTATTATTATTATTTACAGGATGAACCTTATTCGCATGGAACAAGCTCACAAAGGCAAGAAGTAACATGAGGTAACTAATAAAAAAAAACTAATAAAAAAAATGAAATAAAAACGAGTATCTCAACAAATTCTCTACACCAAATAACATCGAAATAAAAGCCACCAGAGAGGATGTGGCCGTATCCTAGAAACTCTTAAAGGAAAATGAAACCTGGCCATTTACAGCCACCTCCAAATACTTGACCCGCAGACAGCAAAAGAGAACCTCTCTCTCGTCTCTCTCTCTTCTCTCTCTCTTCTCTCTCTCCTCTTAAAAGCCAATGCGGAAGCAGGATCCGAGGGAAAACACAAGAGAAAAGTCGGCCTCCTCTTTCTGCTCTCCAGATGAAAACGAAACAGATAAGAAAACGAGAAGAGTAAAAATAAAAAAAATAAAATCCCATTGAAAAATACAGTGAATGACGGGCGGAGGAAAAAAAAGTGCGCTTCATTTTTCTTCATCACAAGGAGTCCTGAAGTGTTATCAGGGGTCGCATTATGGAGGCCCGTGAGAATATTACTTTCACGGAGAGAGAGAGAGAGAGAGAGAGAGAGAGAGAGAGAGAGAGAGAGAGAGAGAAGCAATGTTCTTTCTAAAGGAATCTTCAAGACGCCAAGCCTATTCAATTTATACAAAGATGAACAAATTCAAATGTTTATGATTGTTTACGCGAGGTTCTTGGTTTACACAATATTAATCTGCGAATAATGCGTGCGTGCAAAGTCTATTTCATTTCTAAAAATATATAAATTTCCCTTTACGTCCTTTTACTTCTTCCTATTGAACACCTTATTCTTTGGAAGCTTGAATTTCATGTCAGTGGCGCCTGTGGGTTTCTTCCATATGAATAGGGGTCATCTTCTGAATACTAATAATAATAATAATAATAATAATAATAATAATAATAAATAAATAAATAAATAAAGGGGCTTTTAAAGTAACTTTCATGGACTCTCTCTCTCTCTCTCTCTCTCTCTCTCTCTCTCTCTCTCTTCTCTTCTCTCTCTCTCTCTCATCTAATTCGAGTACTATTTATATCAAGATTCAACAGTCACATAACCATCAAGGCGTTGCAGAGCAAAACTCTAAGAAAACCCCTTTCTTAACTTCCTTGAAACGGACAAGACGCCGTTAACCCTTTTAATGCCCAGCGTAAATTCTTGGAAAATGTTCCTCATCTACTTGTTAGCTTTAAAAGCGAAAATATTCAGCAGCGTGCAAAAGACGGTTACATAAAAGGTATAGGGGACAAAGTCCGTCTACTTGATAAAAGCGCGGGAACGCCATACTTAAGGAAAGCGCGGGAACTCCAGAATTTGCGCTAATTTCCCCGAACCAGAAACCGGTTTGGGAGTCTCTCTCTCTCTCTCTCTCTCTCTCTCTCTCTCTCTCGCTGACACCAGAGACTGGCTCCTTGTCTGGTGTGATCTGAGCCTCTTCAACAACTCTTGCAGACAACCCTTCTTTTTTTTTTCTTCTTCTGCAACTTCATTCTATTAATGGAAGGTCGGAAGGACGTTTTCTTTTTTCCTTTCTCCTTGATTTTTACTCCCGTCTTTCTCCTCTGTCGTCTTTCTTTGTCTTTCACCTTCTTGGATGCTTTCTTTTGGAGAACTTTTTTTTATATATACCCTTAGTCCTTCCTTTCCGCTGTTCGGTGTTTTTTCCTGTTCAAGAGGAAACTTTAGAGAGACGATCCACTTCGTGAACTATACCGAGATTCTCTTGTTACTTTTTTTTATCCATTTTTTTTTTCTCTCTCTTTCTCTCTTCTGAGGACTCTAAGGAAAAGGATCTCTCGACCTTTTTCCTTCTAAAGACGAAATCTGATATTCCTTCGTTTAATTCTTCGAGTTTCTGGGCCTTAGACCACAGTAATTACGATTATGAAGTCGACAGGATCTGATAGAAGTATCTTCTGCATTTTGTCTTACATTCTTAAAAAAAAAATCGAAACTGTGTGTGACAGAGAGAGAGAGAGAGAGAGAGAGAGAGAGAGAGAGAGAATCTTGGTCTCTTGCATTACTACAAGAGTAATGCAATGAATGTTTAAAATATCAACACTACTTATTAAAGTGACTAAGGTTGTTTGGTTTACACAGTTTTGTGTATACAATCTTCTCTGCAAATCGGAACTTTCAAAGCTCCTTTTCAAAACCTCGGCTTCGAAAATACACTTTTCATATTACCAATTAAAAAAAAAAAGCATTACTTCAAGATTAATTTTGTACTTATAAAACTAATTTATGGAGCTTGACGCGTTTCGACGTTGCGCACATATAATAATTCTAGTTTTTCCTAAATACTAGAAACTGCTATAAGCTTGATGCTCAAAAAGGAGCTCCGAAAATTCCAGAGGTTTTGAAAAGGAGCTCTGAAAATTCCAGAGGTTTTAAAAAGGAGCTCCGAAAATTCCAGAGGTTTTGAAAAGGAGCTCGAAAAATTCCAGAGGTTTTGAAAAGGAGCTCCGAAAATTCCAGAGGTTTCGAAAAGGAGCTCCGAAAATTCTAGAGGTTTTGAAAAGGAGCTCCGAAAAATCCAGAGGTTTTGAAAATGAGCTCCGATTCCAAAAGGAGTTTTGAAAAGAAAAGTCCGAAAAATCCAGAAAAGACCTCCAGAGGTTTTGAAAAGGAGCTCCGAAAATTCCAGAGGTTTTAAAAGGAGCTCCAAAATTCCAGAGGTTTTGAAAAGGAGCTCCAAAAATTCCAAAAGGAGTGGAGATTTTCTCCGAAAATTCAGCCAGAGGTTTGAGGAGCTCCGAAAATTCCAGAGGTTTTGAAAAGGAGCTCCGAAAATTCTAGTGGTTTTGAAAAGGAGCTCCGAAAAATCCAGATGTTTTGAAGAGGAACTCTGAAAATTCCAGAGATTTTGAAAAAGGGGTTCCAAAAATTTCAGATTTTGAAAAGGAGCTCTGAAAATTCCAGATGTTTTGAAAAGGAACTCTGAAAATTCCAGAGATTTTGAAAAGGAGCTCCGAAAATTCCAAGCTAACTCATAAATGATTTGAATACAATTCACCGGTCAATGTCCGGAAGCTGTCTGGGGTCAACAGTTATAAAATTCCTTCGGTTTCCCTTCCGAGAAAAGGGACGTCTTAGCCAATTCAAAATAATTGACCAATTATGTTGAATTGGTCTTTTGATTTCGAACGACTGGAAATTTTGAGATTGAAAAAGCGACTACTGTTGATTTGGAAATGTTTCAAGATGTTAATCATTCCAATGAGCTATCCAAACATAAATATACTCTATAATGATGCTGTTTTCTGACGGCAAATTAATTTTCCAATGGAATTATAAACATTAACAGTTATGACCAATATTCAGCATAAGATATTGTTCAAGCGCTGAGCACGCACCCGATAAAAATGATACACGTGAGTTGTGCAAGTAAATATCTGCATTGTCAAGTACACGCCGGAAAATGCAAGAGGAAACAGTATAAAAGGTAATGACTTTGTCAAAAACATACAAGACTGTAGCAAATACAAACACGCATTCACAAGGTACACTGTTCGGGGTGTAGGTGTACGCAAGGTTCAGATAGAGAAAGTAAGAGCCGTGATTACTGAATATTCATGCTTAATTAAACTGCATCCGCAATTGCAGAAAGTTTCTACAGCACTATTTGATTTACACACCTGCAGAGAAGCCTAACGGGCAGCGTGTCTAACCCCCCAAATATACCTCTCCTTTACAATACCTCTGTTCCATTCTTTCAACAAAACAATTGTTTGTTAACAAAACAATTAAACACACAATTTATCAAAGCATCTATATATATATATATATATATATATATATATATATATATATATATATATATATATATACATAGTGTGTGTATATATATACTTATTTATTTATTTCTTTCTTTATTTATTTATCAAAAAAGAAATGGATTGTACATGAGAACAATTCCATACACAAAGAATTGCATTAGACACTTTGTACACTTTTTATCAATATTCAGTGGAGGAATTCAGAATTATTTACATCTATTCGTTTTCTATCTATATTTATGAGGGGAAACTATTGCAGACGGCCCTGGAGAATCGGAGAGCCAACGGCCCAGAAAATTGGGTGCACCCGAGAGATTCGAAGGATTCACAAAAATGAGTAAGAAATGGGTTATTGGGCCAAGAACAATATTGTGGGAAAATATGTGAGCGTCTTTTAAGAGAATTCCCTCCGTTACGAGGAAATGCTGTATACATAATCAAATGCGGTGGATGAATACGATTTCAAATTGTCATCTACCGTACATACATGCTTTTATCAGGATACAAATATCGCTTGATATCGAATTCACTATAACTTGGGGATAACATATCCATAAGGGGACTTATAAATGGTAAGTGCTTCTGCCCCGGCCAGGATTCGAACCGTGGTCTGATTTGGAGACTACAGACAGTGACTTTCACCACTCTGACCGGTGGGCAGGATACACAAACACTTATCATTTGTAATGCCCCAAAGGTATAAGTTATTCCAAAGGTCTCTCGGCATGCTTTTCCTTGACCCCAGCAGATGTTGATACATTTAAAATTGGGGTGGAATTGTGACTGGCAGCACTGGAGCGATCCACAGACCAAGCAAACGTGAGCCAAGAGTTGTTTCATCTACCTATCTAACTATCTGTCTATATATACTTATATATATATATATATATATATATATATATATATATATATATATGTGTGTGTGTGTGTGTGTGTGTGTGTGTGTGTGTGTGTGTGTGTGTGTGTAAGCGCACGCAACAGTCGAGTAAGCTTGATCTAAAGTAAACGCTCCGTACCTTATCTCAGTACGAAGGCAGCAAATTAAATCGAGCTTTGAAAAGAGGGGAGAAAAAAAAAAGTTATTTTTTACTGCATACGAACTAAATATTCCAAATTCATTTAAATAAAACCCTAATTGGAATCAGACATCGGCTTAGCTTAGAGCAAAAGTTCCAGAAATGCGTTTTGGAATCAATACCTTAGTTTAATTGGTCTCCCAGATGTTAATTAGGAGCAGCCAACCAACCATTAAATTCTTGCCAAACACAGTGAATAGAGGTGGAGGAGGAGGAGGAAGACGAGAAGGGGGAAGGAGAGGGGGAGGGGGAGGAGATAGCAAAAAAATCACGGGCGAATCCCTGAACGAACAGTATTTTGGGAGCAAAGGCAAAAACGACAATGGCAAAAAATCACAAAAAATAAGAATGAATGTCACAATACCAGTTATTTCTGAAATAACGAATGAAAGAAATTCAAAGTAGAATTGCAGTGTTCTCAAAGACTTTTAATCATAATTTCCACCAGGTGCAAATTGCGAATTATTAACATCAAATCTCTCAATGTGCAGCCAGGAATAAACTCCAACATGGAGAATATAATATTCTCTCCGAACCGATCAGCAACAGAACTGCATTTGCAGATTGCAACGCCCCAGGGAAGACGCCTTTATTTGGCACTGGGAACGAACATATTGAGGATGCTTTCTTTTTGCTTTTGGGTCCACCTGGCGACGATCACAAGCATAACCACCATTAGGGTGGACTATCAGCTGTGCTTTCAAGTGGTCAACAACACACGAGGGTACTGGTTGCAAGCAGATACATATGACTCTATAAGCAACGACCGATAACCCGTAACTACTATGCCTAAGTATCATGAGATATCGATATGTAGTATCAAGCCTCATGCAAGGCATATCATTTGACAAGCATATTCGCTTATGGGGCAAATGGACAAACTCCTTAATGGGTCTCTCTCTCTCTCTCTCTCTCTCTCTCTCTCTCTCTCTCTCTCTCTCTCTCTCTCTCTCTCTCTCTCAATTAATACATAAAAGTCTTGTAAAATTTTTACTATGACTTAAGAGGAGAACAGGAACTAGGCTTCCAGAATGCTACACTCAACTATGCACTATCATTTTGGAAATAAGTGGCGTCAGCGTATACCTTTTCCAAGGATAGATTGGTTATTCTCTTCTGCTGCACTAACCAGCTCCCATAAATGAACTTGAAATTACGTGGTTCCATCGAGAGCTGTGGTCATGGCGTGAGCAGTGATGCTTTGAAACCACTCAACATCAAAGCTCTAAAATAATCTAATAACCTGAGAATGCCAATAAACCAAGGACCTGGATATTGAGTGAGAAAATAGCCTGTCATACTAGGTGGGAACATGTTGACCAGTTAGCATAGGAATTGTTAGAAAGTCAAAATGATTTAAATTGCGGACTTCTTTCATGAATAAAAGCAGTGAATGAACACTAAAGAGAGAAAATATTGCTGGAAATAAATGTTATTCTTTCATGCATAGCTCAAGATTACATTTCTATATATTTTTCATTTGGTACTCAAAAATTGGAGTTTCATCATACTCAGTGAGTAGTTAATATAATATTTCATCAGGCAACTCAACTAACATGGAATTCAAACAACTTTTCTGCTGTATTTCATTGTAGGAGTCCAGGATTATGTGTATGCATTTTTTTTCACTTAATGAAAAAATCCTGGATTACATTTTTGTCACTTTCAAACGATGGACCTTCCAAGGATGGAGGGGAGGGGAGGAAGGACGGAGGAAGGGGTTAGGAGAGGGGAGATGGAATTGAGGAATGGGCTAGGGGAGGGGAGATGGAACTGAGTAAGGGGTTACGGGAGGGGAGATGGAACTGAGGAAGGGGTTAGGGAGGGGAGATGAAACTGAGAAAGGGGTTTAGGGAGGGGAGATGGAACTGAGGAAGGGGTTAGGGGGAGATGAGTCTTTCAGACAGAATTCTGGACGAGAATTTTAACAGTTTCTCATTTAACGTACATTAAGGATTACTTTCCCATCACAATCCTTCCTTTACGATGGGGCCAATAACTGTTTTTCTCTCTCCTTCTCTCTTTATGAATTCAACTGAAAACACTTGAGGGATATCAGTTATAGGAATAGGTGGTGGATAAATAAATAAATATATAAATCAATAAAAATACTTATTTATATACTTATTTACCCAAGCATATATTATTTTCAAATGGCTCCCTTTTTTTTCCTCAGTTTGTTTTTGTCTGTCTTTTGATTCTTGCGTACGTTTTATCAAACAGATGCCCAGGCCGTTAGCAACAAGTGATCAGATCTTGGAAGGAACAGGAAAATCCTTTCTTCTTCTTCTCCTTCTTCTTCTTCTTCTTCTTTGAGGGGACGTCTTGCGGGGAGGACTTTTCAGCCATATTCATAAGTTGCGCAAAATTTGGTAACCAAATTTATTGTTACTTTTGCTAAAAACAAACAAACAAACAAACAAACACTCTTAATCTGTCAGGTTTCGGTCACATCCCAACAACTGTTTCTTATTATTATTATTATTATTATTATTATTATTATTATTATTATTATTTTATTATTATTATGATCTCTCACAATACCATTTCACGACTAATTCACTTCTAAAAGAAACTGTGACTCTGAAAATAATAATATACCAACAAAAAACAGCAACAACATTTCAAAATCAATAACTAATGTAGCGGCGAGTAATGAAGTCCACTCAGTGCCCTGATCCCTTTGCCAAAGAGGCTCTGTCTCGATCAGGTAGCTGGGGGAGGCGAGGTCAAGTAGTTTGGATTTGATCG
>NC_087201.1:157090818-157130818 GCF_015104395.2 Macrobrachium nipponense | reverse complement strand
CAACAACAATAACAAGAAGAAGGAAAACAGCAAAATCAACAACAAGAGGGAGAAGAAGTATAAGAAGAAGAACAACAACAACAATAACAAGAAGAACAAGAAAAACAGCAACAACAACAACAAGAGGGAGAAGAAGAAGAAGAAGAAAAAGAAGAAGACTCCACACTGCTGGCATGCTCCTCCATAAGGAGTTTGACAGTGGAACTAAGGACAGAATATATCCCGACTCTCCAAAAACTTGCCCTGTCGATGGTAAGCCTACAATTTTTTTTATTTTTTTTTTGTATATATTTGCTATCATAACACATATATATGGGGATTTGTTTCTTTGGAGTATTGGATGTGTTTATCAGATGAAATATAATGCATTCGTTTTTCTTGGTCTACGAAAATTTTTTTTCGATATCAGCCCGGATTGACAGCAAAACTTAGGAAAGTGAATAACACATATATATATATATATATATATATATATATATATATATATATATATTTATATATACATGTACACTTATAGATGCATACTAAACATATTCATTATATATATGTACATATTCATTATATATATGTAAATAGGTATCATATATATATATATATACACACACACACATATACATATATATATATATATATATATATATATATATATATATATGCATACTAAACATATTTATTATACATATGTATATATGTATTATATATATATAGTATATATACACATTATATACCTATATATATAAACATATATATAGTATATATCTATATATATATATATATATATAGTTACGTAATTATCCACGCTAATTTTGAGAATAAAATTAGATTGAAAGTGAGAGCTTATTTAAATCGTAAAAGTTTAAAGGCTATATTGTTACGATGCTTTATGACGTCAAATCCACTTGACTGTTTTGAAAAGTCTCGAAACTGACTCATGAAATTTATTATACCAAAAGGACACAGAGATTAAGAGAGTGATTCACTGATCCAAAACTCGGCTAACTGCACATAAATAAATGTTTTCAATTCCAAATAAATCACCTTAGGATGGAAATGGAGAGAGAGAGAGAGAGAGAGAGAGAGAGAGAGAGAGAGAGAGAGAGGAGAGAGAGAGATGAAACTTGCCTTTAATTCCAACCATCGAATTATTCACAAGTTTATGGACACCTACAAATTTGTTCCGGTTTGCTGTGCATTGTCTATCAAAGTCATCTATTTCAATTTCACAGGGCAGCTTTAAATGTGGGCTTCTGTTTTCCTTCAGCCAGAAAATGTAATCCGCATCCTCTATTCTGCCAAATCCGTAGACAGTGATTTATTCGCAAGCCAAAACATCCAGTCGCATTTACAACTATTATTTACAAAATACGGAATATTTTGCTTCATTATCTTCGCGTCGCGGAAATGAAATTATAAGAGAAAAGTCTACATAATAAGAATGACTGCACGAAATTCATGTATATAATAAAATCATAAACCAGACTAAAACTAGGAATTTTGTCATCATTGCGGGTTTTAACCAATATTTCATTTTTTTTAATGCTACTGATACAAGTCTTTAATGGCAGTGGGAAATACTAAAAATGGAATAATCAACAATCGGTTCGCTCCCTTTTTAATAAAAGCGCAATTATCCTCTTGGAAAAGGTTCGATAAGCTGATCTACTGAAGAAAAAATGCATAAATCTTCCTGTTGCCATAACAATCTCTCGGTTGAATCCGCTGAGAAATTAATAATAATAATTAAAAAAAAGATCCTCACGGTCGTTCAGTTCTCCAATAATTACGTAAATGCATTATAGTAATATATATAATACAAATCTGCAGACTGGCCAATTTTTCCACCACGAATATACCACGGAAAATGTGGGGAACTGAATATCAGCGCACATATATGCATTCACTCGCAACAGATATCTGAATGGTTCCTCAACAATGCTCTAAAATAATTGAAATCATTACTCTCGTATTCCGGGATACTAATTCTTAAATAATTACAGTGAATGGATTCATGCTGACCTGAGAATACTATCATACAAATGCAAAGGAAATCTATTTTATTACTGGCAATGATAACGTCGACTTCAATGGAAAATGCCATTTCAAGTATAATGAACGAAAATTCTTCCTTAATTAAAACACTTCATGGATCCGAAGCAATATATTTAACAGACGAAGTACAGCAGACTTGAATGACGTTTTCGTTATAGATCTGGAATATCAAGAAACTGGAGCTTCACAATTAGTTTCACTGGAATCTTGTTCATTTGAACCGGGAGGACAAACCTTCATAATAAGTGAGAATTGGATAAAATGCAACCCTTAAAACTGAGGCCAAAGGCAAAGCGCTGGGACCTACGAGGCCATTCAGCGCTGAAAAGAAAACTGAGAGTGGCAAAGGATTTAAAGTTGTAACACGTGGAGCGCCTCGGAGTTGCGATATGAAACAATTGTTAGGAGAGGATGGAAAGTAATATGGAAGAAAGAGAATATGAACGGAGGTACAGTAAAAGGAATGAAAGTAATTGCAGCTCGGGGCCGATAGGACACTGCAAAGAACCTTGTAATGCCTATACAGGGCACGGCGTGATATGCGCTGACGGCACAGGGATAACAGTGCATAACTTTACAATCAGGCAAAAGTTCAGACATTTCTCAACTAATGGAATGGAAGCCATTCTTTTTATCTGCCAAATTCTGCGACAGTTATCCAGAAGGACAAACACTATAATACGATTATTGTCTAAAAATCTTATCCGTTGCTGTCCAAGGTACGAATTCGAGATTTCCATTTCCTGTGAAGACAGGATCCTTGCACCCCCAAAATAATCTTAGCGTAAGACCTCTTAATAATTAAGTGGTATGAATATAAACTCATTTCCTGTTTTCCTGCTTGGAGGAGGAGGAGGAGGAGGAGGAGGAGGAGGAGGAGGAGGAGGAGGAGGAGGAGGAGGTAGAGGGGGAGAGGGGGAGGTGGGAGGGTAGCCCTCACAGATACATTCATTATTTCCACGAATTTCGGTACGCTCCCTATGCAAAAGCCCAGGGCCGACGAGTATACTCCAAGTAAACGGTAATAAACAAAATTGAATCCTGAAGGACTACTTTGCATTCACCCGTCTCTCTACAGCCTCCGCCCATTCATTAGACTTAATGTCAAAATTATGACGGAAGTTCTCCTGGATACAGAGAGGATGAAAAAAAAAAAAAACTTGCTTGAATTTGAAATTGGCACTTTCCTTGTATTAATAAGATTGAAAGCTCACGTCTCTAATTACCTGGAGTGCTATTGCCTTCATCTGCAGATTTATTTCAGTTACCGCTTCTGGATGATGGGGTCTCTCTCTCTCTCTCTCTCTCTCTCTCTCTCTCTCTCTCTCTCTCTCTCTCTCTCTCTCTCTCTCTCTCTCAGACACACACACACACTCGGAGAGGAAGATATAGCCAACTCACAGATATAGGTATATATACGAACATGAAGATATATTATATAGAGACAATCTATCATGAAGTTATAGCAAACTCATTAATGTTGTGACGATAAAATTTGTTATGAATATTTGGTTTACGTATCAGTTAAGCTGCAGAGCGTATATTGATTCACTCAAGATAAAGTGGCGACAGCAACACGCACATGAAGATTACGTACATGAATACAAACACACACACACACACACACACACACACAAATCGAAACCTGAAAGCCTCCAAAACGGATAAGGGAAGGATGTACCCTTCCCCGATCAGCAAAGGCAGGATGAAAATCCGCCCAGACACTAAGTAAAAAGAAGACATGGATTTGAGCAGAAAATTTATTTCCGCCTCCGTTGCTTTTTCCTCAGAACTTGGAAATCATTCCGATGAATTTTCCACGTATTTTAGGAGCGGATGTTGCAGCTTTATCAGTGTCTAAATCTTATTCTTGATTTATCACTGTCGTGATGATTAAACACATTACATAAACGTAGGAAAATGCAGAGGTCGACCTGATGGGCGAAGTAATATCCTCATCAAGTCAAAGTCTGAGGAGAGAAATGAAACGAGAAGGACAGAAGGGGCTCTAACTCCGAAGAAAAACAAATGAAATAGATGAAAATGCAAAAAGAGAAGGTTATAAGGGTAAGGGAACACGGAAGCAGAGGAATAAACCCAAGCTCCGTCTGCGACGTAAAAAGTCAAATGAATATTTAACATGCAATGACGAGCTGCATTTAATGAATTTGGGATGTGGTGATTTGCAGGATGAATGAAGGCATTTTCTCCTTAGGGTGAGGAAAAACCTGCTTCTAAGAATTAGATCGTCTGAGAATCAAAGAAAAAGGCAAGAAGTGTGATCATTGTTGCGTGTTGTTCTCTTGCAGGATGGGAAATCTATTGAAGAACATCTCTGGGAACCATCTTGAATGATTGCAAGGATCCTTTTGACTTGATCGGTATGTTTGCAACAAAAGGGAGTCCGCACTAAAAAAAATGGCTTCTAGGAATCCACCACCTTCAGGGAGTCAAGGAAGACCGCCTGTGGCTGTGGTGATAATCTTTAAGGAGTCAACTTCGTCATTAAGGCAAAGACTGCAGCGATATTTAACTGGGAAAAATCGTTCTTCATTACACTGTAAAATAAACCTCAAATCGGCAATTAGTACTGAAATTGAAGTATAAAGACTTAAAATTTCTCTAATATACTCAACAATTTCAATACATTTTCCCTGGTTAACTGTGTTCATAGAATAACTCTCCTATTCATTTACTTATCTTTAAGCAAAATTCGACGATGTGGAACCAAAGTTTGGGTGTAACGACAGTTGCCATATGAATATCAAAAAGCGTATACGAACCAGCAATAACAGAAGTTAGGAAATCCTGAATGCAAAGTGCACAACCATTTCAAAGGGCAACGTAAAATAAAATCTAAACAAATAAAAAGAAAGAAAAAAAAAGGACGCTTTCCGTGAAAACAGCCTTTTCTGGGTGTTGCTCAGCAGAGGCATTTGAGGAATAACTTCCCTGACGATCTATCGCCAACAGAAGGATGGGAAAAGTTAGGGACAAAGTTCGACCCTGCATATCCCACGAATTTTCAACGCGATCATTTTGCACGGGAAATGCATTGCAACACTTGAACAGAAGGCAATAATCTGATGAACGCTCCGAACACGAGTTGCAAATATACGCACATGCATGCGTGCACACGCGCGCACATACGCACACTAAAAACGATGATGCATCTGTGTTGGTGTACATGACTTTGAGATAAGGAATACTGTATATTTGATAAAATATAATGCACGTTTTATTTTTGAATCCAGATACATGTACACACGTACAAACGTGCACACGCGAGCACATACACATATTAACAATGCTGATGTATCTGTGTTGGTGGACGATATGACTTTGAGATAAGGAATGCTGTATATTACATCAAACATAATGCACGTTTTGTTATCAAAACACACGCACGCCACAACAACGATGATGATCTGCGTTGGTAGATTACATGACTTTAAGAAGAGACAAGAGTTTACTTAATTAAATATAGTGCAGGTTTTCACATCTAATTCATCAATGTCTTTGCAATTAAAGAATGAAAGAGGTGAGTATTATTTCGTTCCTCTCAGATGCCACCACGTTAAAGATGCATTATCAACCGAAGCATAACCATAATTATAACTATTTTTTTTAAAATGCATTAAAAAGGGAACGAACGCTAAAAAAAAAAATACACCTCTACTTCTTATGAAAACCAGCACTACTGAAAACTCAGTAAAACTATTGACAACAAAACGGTTGTAGAGATGAAACGAGAGAGAGAGAGGAGAGAGAGAGAGAGAGAGAGAGAGAGAGAGAGAGAGAGCAATCTACAGAGGAGTCATAATTACTGCTTAAACAGTTTTGCGATGGTGGAAAAGATAATTATGTAGGGTGACTTGATGAGGAGCTAATTATGCAAAGCAATTTGAATGCTAAAGTAGGAGGGGAAAAAAAGAAGAAAAAAGAGGAGACAAAGACATTGACATAACAAGCGTAGTTTGGTGTTTTCAATTTAAACTCGCAAAAGGTGAGAAGATTTCCTGAAGGTGTATTCTAATACGTTTTCATTTTAAGCAGATCTGACACAACCCTACGCAAAGAAAAAAAATAATAATTAATGAAAACGAAGTCTGGTAGTCTATGCAACAACCACTCAAAATCTTTGCAATTAACGTTTGTGTGTGACCTAAGGGTAATTCAACGTGCAATTAAGTCGTTTTTCACTATATGAATATACAAAAAAAAGGATGTTTCTTAGCAATAGTCGATTGCAATACTAATTTGAAAGAAAGGAGATGGAACAAGAATTTATGATACATGGTATTTAATTAAACGCTGCAAAATGACAACATAAGTAAACTTATAGCATTCCTTAAGAGTACTAAAAAAATAATAAAAATTACATGGAATTTTGCTCTATGTAACAATCGATGAGAGCAAAACTCCCGGAGTACCTACTTAAAAAAAAAAAACTATAGAACATTATTCTTGAGGTTGTCACAATAAGAAGTTCATTAATGTAAAAGGACATCACTTGCTAAATTCTGTAGAGAGAGAGAGAGAGAGAGAGAGAGAGAGAAAATAGGGGAAAAGGGAGATCCTTAGCTCTACCCTTCCGGGAGAATTAGCTTTTCATATTTTAGGCGCGCCGAGATTAGGTTTTCCACGGCGTAATGTAATGATGGCGGGAACATTTTAAAATGCAGAGCAGATGTTAGAAACGGCGGAAGATGCACAAGCGGAGAAACATCGAGCTCTGAACGTGAATAAGTTATTCAGAAAAAAGCTCTAAAATTTGCAAGAGAACTGATGAGTTTCGTTACTCAAATGATAACGAGCTTGAAGCTTAATGACGAGAAAAAAAATCCTGACCTAGGATGCAAGCTGTATTTACGATGCATGTAATCAGCGTCCAAAGAATAAATATGCGCAAGAAGATCTCTAACCGAGGAATAAACCTCATAAGCGCATATAAACTATAATTTCGTATGAAAACAGCTGTCAGAAGAAAATCGGTTTTATTATATAAATGCATCACGAAATAACTGAAACTGAATCAGATTTTGGATACCGAGTATTATACATCATCTGTTTATGGATATAAATGACTGTCTCAGAAGCACTGTATTAATTAGTAATATATGCACGGTCATGGAGAATTACCATGAGGTTTCGAAAAACGTGATTTCAGGCCCTTTGATGTGTGTGTGTGTGTGTGTGTGTACGAATAAGCCTGCCATGTATAGTCAAGTTTGCTTAAAACTCTCAATTCTTCCTCTACTTCTAAATAGAAAAAATAATGTTCATTTTCCTCTATAACTTGCATAAACTTTAATATTGTAAGCTATACAGTACTAATTACTTTTGATTCTAATATCAGCCCCGAGTCCTGAATCAATGAAGAATTGCGATGCCTGGTATTTCGATAAATCATCTACCGTGATTTACAGATAAGGGCCGCAATCACATTAAAGACCCTTCATCAATTATTCGGGTGCTTTGTCATTTTTTTATTATTATAAACAAGAAGCTTAGTTCTTAAACACATACTACATCAGTTTTCGCAGAACCCAAGAATCATACATATCCAGAGCAGCATTCGGATCTGACCCGGGGGTGTGCGGGTGTGTATCCTAATGTTTTCAGGTAAATCAAGGTACTGATTCGAACGAACTGCTTATTAAATCAATCTCTCTCTCTCTCTCTCTCTCTCTCTCTCTCTCTCTCTCTCTCTCTCTCTCTCTCTCTCCATAACTGACGCTCCCTTAGGAATCCGATTTGATAAACGTAAAAATCACTACGTAATAAAAAAAATTGATTTAAAAAAACACACACACACAGACGAATCTGTGCGGTATATGACAGTACGCGATGACCCAACCCCAACGTTCAAGTCACTCAAAAAATTTCATCTCTCAATCAAACCAAAATTGAGAGGGGGCGTGGGAGGGGGGTGGGGGGTGGGGGGAGTTGAGCGGCTACACGAAGAATGGATAAGGGTGGAACCCGTAGAAGATCAAGATAATTCGATTTAATCCTAATTGGACTGATTATGCAAAATGCTTCGACCGGAATGATGCTCCACGATGTCCCCCACCTAACGTACCCAAGCAAAATTCGTCTGTGAGGATTAATACTACATGGTTTTGCCTTCGTGCTTGTGAACAGGAACCATTTCAAGAAATGGATGAAAGACTTGAATCGTTCTTGTGTGGGGACACGTCTCATTTCTATATTAGAGCTCAACAGAAAGCTGTACAGCTCTTAAGAAATAATACTATTCGAAAGAGTCAGTCCCTTCAGTATATGCAATCTAATTTGCCTCAAATAGTGTGTGTGTGTGTGTTTGTGTGCAAAATTAAAACCCGGGATATTAAAATATATTACAATATATAATGTGCCCAATCACCTTTAACCAGTAGCACCGGATAATCTTTTATTGAATTTTAGCTATGGTTTTTTTTTCAACCTCTTCTTGGTTTTTTTATAATCTACGATAAAACGAACTGTTCACCGCCACATTTCTTAGACATTACTCTCAAACCAGGCTTAAAAGCCCACTTCATTTCTTTCGACATTTTCATTTGCATAGAATTTGAACTATGCCGCTATATACTCAACTTTTAACAACAATCACTCGTCCGTTGCATCATAAACTAGCTCAGTCTGTCCACAGCTGACAATACAATTAATATCAAATACTGTAGCCGAATTTCTGTAAAAAAAAAAAAAATGTATATTAAAAATAGCGTGATCAGACCTTCAGCTTACTCGGGACGCAAAATTTCCCCTCATGCATTATGTTCCTAACTTTTAATGTAAGTTAAAATGTACTAAAATCTACAGTCAAATAAGAGCTGTGTTTCATCAACGAAAATTAAAATAAATACTCTATATTTCATTAGAAATAATTATTCTGTACTGTTTAACATGCACATTATTTATTTTTTATAGTTTCATCCTAATGAATTAATCATAAAATCTTATGCTAAAATTCCTGTATCTTTAACTCAACGCGAAACACCCTTTCAGGCCTTTTCAGACTTTTCCATAGAAATGTCCTAACACCCCCCCCCCCCCCCCCCAAACAAAAACAAGAAAAATAACAACAACAGCAACAACCAAGTAGTTTGTAGGGTTACTCCCCGAGTAAGCGAAAATCGGAGAAATAAAAATTTGGACACCAAATCACCTTGGAAGCACTGCCCAAGTCTGTGTTCATAAAATTAAGATATGGTACCTCGTACTTCCCCTCCTGTCTGACATATTGCTCTCAGTAGGAAAGATTTGAATAAAAGAATCTCACCAAGATCGTAACTCTGAAAAATGAAGTCTGCCAAGCAGAAGACACTTAGCCCCTCTACTTAAATTTGTGCTCTACAGGGGTAAAGAGCCAAGACTTTCAGAATACTGACATTTCGTCCTCACAAACAATATTTCTCATTGTTGGGTAAGATGAAACTGCGCACATACAAGGTCCAATTAAAAATTTTTTTAACCTCAAGTACTCTTAATTTAAAGAGCTGACGCCATTCCTAGCTTGTGCAAGTATACAAATAATATAAAAGCAAACCCAAGTTGAGAAATGAATCCTCTGTAGCCTTGGGAGTACTTTTATCTCTTAGTAACGACTTCTTAAAAACGGCTACCGCTACTGAAAACACTACTAAAAAAAAAACTCTGCTAAATCTATTTCTTTTACTGTATATCTTCCCGGCTTCCTTTCCATAAAACCTTTATTCTTTCGCCCATTACTAAAGACTCGAGAGTACGAATAACCTTTCCCCCCTCCCCATCCACCTACCATCCCCACCCACCACCCAAACATATGACATTCATCTCTCGCTGGGCAAATGAACCGAAACGCAAGATAAATTCGCCACAATTCACAATCTCTCGAATGGAAAACAGCGACATGAAGCATTCACTGAGAACGGTGATTACCGCAGCTGGTATGAATGTCGTCCCGGGAATTTTGTACCAAGAAGTTTTACGGCTAATAATTAAAATGAATGATTACTTCTTCTTTTTTTATTTTTTTTATTTATTTATTTTTTTTTGCCTGGATGGAAGCAAAGCTTTCGGTGGGTCAGCTTGTCAGCTTCAGGATGCGGGACGAGGACTAAGCTCTCTCATCTCCTGCTTCAGACAGGGAATAGTTGCAGTCAGCTATAGAATGTTTACGGCCGTGTGGAGCTTTAGTTTTGACGAACAATTATGTCGCATAATATAAGATCTCAATCTGAAGGTATTTTGTATAAAATATTAAGTCTACCCTTTCAATTACAGGTGATATACATATAAGATAATCTATATATATATATATATATAGATTATATATTATAATAATTATATAATATTATATTATAGTTATTTTATCATATACATACATACACATGCATTTTGTGTGTCCGTTAGAGCGTGTATTTATTTATGTAGGTACAATAAAAGATAAGAAGGGATGTACGGTTCAACCACTAACAATACACTTATATCCACTTGTTATTTAACAAACGCTTCAAAGGTATAATCTACGTCCCACCCTCAAAACTGTATATAAAGGTTAAGATTTTTTCGAATGAACTCGGCAAAATGTTACAATATAAAAGCTAAAAAGACATGCCTAAAACGAATGAGAATACGAAGGAACAGTAGGTACTATATATTAGACAAAATATGTGTATATATATATATATATATATATATATATATATATATAATATATATATATATATATATATTTATGGATCGGACCTCACTGAAACTGGATGGTATCAAGAGGAGATTTATTAAAAAAAAAAGTGACTTTTTTTAAAATAAATATCTCCACTTGATTCCATCCATTTTGCATGAGGTATTATTATAATTATTATTATAATGCACAAAACAATTTTGCAAAAGATAAAGTAATATATATATATATATATATATATATATATATATATATATATATATATATATATATATATATATATGTGTGAGTGTATATATATATATATATATATATATATATATATATACACACACACACACACACACACACACACACACACATATATATATATATATATATATATATATATATATATATATATATATATATATATATATGTATGTATATATGGTGATGCTGAGGTTAGGTCAAGTTTCAGTTTACGGTACTTTGTTTACTCTTCTTTGCTGGTTGAGTTTTTTTATAGTATTTGTTGAGAGGTAATGTAAGATGGTCGTTTATATCTATCCATCTATATATATATATATATATATACTATATATATATATATATATATATACTATATATATAGATGGATAGATATAAACGACCACTTTACATTACCTCTCAATAAATACTATACAAGAAACTCCGCCAGCAAAGAAGAGTAAACAAACTCCCGTAACCTGAAACTTAACCTAACCTCAGCATCACCAGTTTCCTTCAAGAACTTGCTCCGACTTGAATAAGGAGACCAGCGCCGTCTCCAGTTACAGACCCTTCCTCCTCATTACTTTCAAGTTTAGAAGTCTTCAAAACAGGAAGAGGATATATGCAGGATCTCCTGCATCCTCCTAATCGAGGTTAATCTTTTCGTCGCGAGTTCTTTTCTCCCCAAAGATCGGGCAATAGTATAACTACGTTCCAGGAAGTACGCGGCGGCGAGATTCAGATCTTTCCTATGCAGTTTGATATCATTATCGTTTATTGCCGCGAGCGTTCACCTGCTTTTGCTTCCAAACACGGGAGCTGGGGATCAGATGCATCGTCGCGGCTGAAGAGGATCGGTTCTTTCTTATTATGCCTATTAGTCTCAGGCATAAAGGTGTATGAATATGTATTATGAATCAAACGTTGATTTCTTTTGTACTCATGCATTATGCAATAGATCGAGAATAACATAAAATATGCACAATGAATATATAGATATATATATATATATATATATTATATACATATATATATATATAATATATACATATATATATATATATATATATATATCTATATATATATATATATATAATCACCGTCAGATACCATCGTGTTTAAATTTACGAAGTCCTATTTCTCCCTGTATGAAGCACAGTAAAACTGTGCACGTGATATATATATATATATATATATTGTGCATAATTTATGTTATGCTCGATTTATTGCATAATCCATGAGTACGAAAGAAATCAACGTTTGATTCATAATACATTCATACCACCTTTATGCTGCGATAATGCATCTGATCCCCTTATGTATAATATAATATATATATATATATATATATATATATATATATAAATATGTATATGGTATATATATTATGTATATATATATATATAATATATAAATAAAAAATATATATACATACATGATAAATATACATACACATATATATATATACATACATATGTATATACATACATACATACATACATACATATATATATATATATATATATATATATAAATAAATATATATAAACGTCCAACATGCACATAAAAACCTACAGGTAACCTTCATCCTGTTCCAAATTATTCCGCATGAATAGCTGGGCTGATGCGTGTAGGTTTACTTCATAATATTACTAGCAAATAAATGAAACTGGATAATAATACGACATTCAGATATACTGAAGCAAAGATCTGAAGTGTCTGTATGGGCCCCTTTCGCAAATACGTCAATGAACATTAAAATTACATCTTCCTGGCAAAGAAGAATCCGTATAGTGAAGGAACTGTGCATTGCCGTTGAGTAACATTTATGAAGGAGAATTAAACCGAAGTTTAAACCCACAAAACTGTGACGTACAAACTCTCTATGAATAAACAGAGAGCAAACCTCATTGAACCCCATCTGGGGAAGTAATTCAAGTGATATGTCGCTGCAATAACGAACCAGGATCGCAGTACTTGATGAAAAGAAAACGAAATGGGTGAGCATTTATTACTGAAATACAGTTGACATATTTCAACGTTAATTCTCATTGCTATACTTAAACAAAATTAAAGACTTGTCTCGCTGAATTAATACTTGTGACCTATTACACTGTTAAAGTTTTTTTTTTTTTTTGTGTGGTGGGGCGGCCCTTGAGACTCAAAGCATTAAATATATGTATAATCATGTAAAGGAGCCACTTATAATAACTCCGAACCTTTTAAGACTAACCATCCAGTAAACTGTTAATGTAATTTGTAATTCGTCCCACGATCCTTGGAGAATGTAATACCATTTTGCTCGCTCATTTCAATTTATTTTTATCAGTCTCCTCAAGGGGCAAAACAATAAAATTCGCATTTGCTTATCGTCTTACCCTTCCTTCCTTCTGCCCCCAAATTAAGGAAATTTCTCACAATTCCTGTTGTTCTCAGTTCTCCTTGCATATATTTTTTTTACTCTCCGAATCATGGTCACATAAAAGAGGAATTGCTTGTCCGTTCGACTTGAGAGAGAGAGAGAGAGAGAGAGAGAGAGAGAGAGAGAGAGAAACTTGGCCGATTATAACAATTCCTGTCGTCAACAACTGATGGAAACAATACACTCAAGGTTCGTATTGACTCAGGGGACGCAAGAACATTTTTCAATCCATCAAAATTCGCCAGTCTTTCGACTCCTCTTCCAAAAGCTCAATGAATTTTTAAGTGACCCCAAATGTCAGTCCGTCAACGCAAAAATTTGTATGCAAAACTTCACCCGATTTTCCAGCGGTTGTGACCCATATCTCTCTCCCGAGGGATTTTGTTTGGAATTTTGGCAAGTGGCCTCAGTTGAATACTTGAAGCTCAGAGGCTGCTTCATATTCCCGCACTATTTTACCGACTTTTAGGATCATTAACTATACCGGCCACCCAACCAAGTCTGGTTATGAGAGAGAGAGAGAAGAGAGAGAGAGAGAGAGAGAGAGAGAGAGAGAGAGAGAATCATTTTGCCTCGAGTTTTAATTGAAGCTGATAAAAGAGTACAGCTAAAGCATAATAATATATGGACACCTGCCTAATTTACTCTTTAGTAGACTCGCCCAACGGTTTCATAAACACTTCACCCGCGCTGACTCTTCTTCCTGTGATTCTTTGATATACTAGGTCGTACTTTTTCGTGATGAAAACATTACCTTTTTTACGGATACACTTCATCATTTTCTCCCTGCCATCCTCACAAACGCCTTTATAGTCTCCCCAATTGTACAAATAATATCTGTTACTCTCACCCATTCCAGAGCAGAGGGATCTTGTATCATCAAGAAAACCCTTAAAACAACCACGTTAACGATTCCGTAACAATTTCATCACGCTGCAACTACCAAACCAAATGAACTGACTCGCAACCACATCGACGTCTTGTATCTATCGTGTATCTATCCCCCTAAAATTACTAACACAAGAAGTCTTGGCCCAGACAGAACTAACAAGAGTACATACCAAAGAATACCTCAGTAGTCGTGACGCATGGGAACACATTTTGGAGGGCGATACTTGGTTTTCCACGATATTGTTATCTATATATTAAACAGCAATTTTCCTGAAGAGAGAGAGAGAGAGAGAGAGAGAGAGAGAGAGAGAGAGAGAACATTCTTAAAGTCCTACTTGAGAAAGCGAAAAAAAGCTATTCTAAAATGGTCACTTAAAGAGAGAGAGAGAGAGAGAGAAGAGAGAGAGAGAGAGAGAGAGAGAGAGAGAGAGAGAGAATATTCTAAAAGTCCTACTTGAGAAAGCGAAAAAAGTTTTTCTCAAGGGCTACCTAAAGAGAGAGAGAGAGAGAGAGAGAGAGAGAGAGAAATATTCTAAAAGTCGCCTACTTCAGACGAGAGAGAGAGAGAGAGAGGAGAGAGAGAAGAGAGAGAGAGAGAATATTCTAAAAGTCCTCCTTCAATGAGAGAGAGAGAGAGAGAGAGAGATAGAGAGAGAGCGAATTCAAAAAGTCCTACTTGAGTAAGCGAAAGTTTTTCTAAAAGGCTACTTAATGAGAGAGAGAGAGAGAAGAGAGAGAGAGAGAGAGAGAGAGAGAGAGAGAGAGAGAGAGAGAGAGAGAGAGAGAGAGAGATTCTAAAAGTCCTATTTCATTCTTGTGTAATTTTCCAGCAACTTGATTTACATCCCAAAACTTTGAAATTCCGGGCGCGTTTTTCAGCGAAATTTCCCGAAAACAATTACAATAAAAAACTTTTTACTATTTTAATTAACTGCTAATCAATGGACATTGCACACTGACCGAAATAATGCTACACTGACACTAATTGCTGGATCCACGGGGAATTTCAATTTCAGAAAACTGTCGGAAAAATATACACATGTGAATATATATATGTATATATATATATATATATATATATATATATATATATACATACTATACATATATATATGTGTGTGTGTCTGTGTGTGTTGACCGCTCCTGTAGGACAATTAATATATATTATATGGAGCATTAGTTTTTGGTTTTTGTTGGTTTGTATGGTATTTTTACGTTGCATGGAACCAGTGGTTATTCGGCAACAGGAATAACGGCTTTACGTGACTTCCGAACCACGTCGAGAGTGAACTTCTATCACCAGATATGGAGCACTGGAATGCCCTACATTGCTGGTGTTGGTGTGTTTAAGCAAACTCGGGGCGAGATGGACACTTGTCACCACATCCTAAGTTGTTTGTGAAAAGGAGCTCTCGTCACGAGGACTTCTACGTGATGTTCTAGAACAATGCGTACTCGTGTTCGTGCGTTGTCTCTAAAGGGGGGTTGGTCATTAGTGGGTAATATAATGGAATGCCCAGTAAAGATGGTTTATTCTGGCAGTATCGTGAATTTGCCAAACAGCAGCCTGAGAGGGGGAGCATTTGGGTTTATTTTTTTTTTTTTTTTTTTTTTGTTTTTTTTTTTTTTTTTTTTTTTTTTTTGCCCGTAAAGATGAGAGATCGTTTTGGTGTTGTATTAAGTGCCCGACTTGACACTGAAGGAATTGTATACTCTGTTGGTTTTATTTAACTTTTTATTACTGGATATTTTCCTATGCACTGTCTGTGTTGACATATTTTAGAGGTGATTGGGAGATGAGTTCTCCACTTTATACTTTTATCCTAAGAAGACTTCTGAAGTTGATTATGTAACTACAGATCACAGCAACATAATGCAAATTTGTTTAAAAAGATAGAAATAACATCTAAAAAATTACATATAGTTCACAGCACGAAACACTTTGCACATATTTATGATAAGAAGTGTAATCACTCAAAATTAAGTAGATCTTCATAATTTTTTTTAATTACTGAAACAACACCGACTTAAAAATTGCATCATCTTATAAACGACGCTTACAAAACCTAGTAGAAGAAAATTATTCATGTTCAAATCCCTTACCCCTCCTCCCTATACCCTCCCCACCCCAACCCAACCACCCCATACCCACAAAACCTCTGAAACACGGAATACCTAGAGGAGATATTACAAATGGTACAATGCACAATGCACTCACCAGTATTTCATACCAACTACCCTCCGATACGAGTTGCAACATTGCGTTCATGAATTTCAACAAATCATGCCACTGCATAAGTTATATAGTGCGAAGAGTGGAAGGAAATTTAATAAAATAAAAAAAATCGAAAATAAATAAATTAGCAAATCTTAAAAATTTTTTTTTTTCGTCTTTTCTCGTATATCTTAGTTTAACCAGACCACTGAGCTGATTATCAGCTCTCCTAGGGCTGGCCCGAAGGATTAGATATTTTTGCGTGGCTAAGAACCAATTGGTCACCTAGCAACGGGACCTACAGCTTATTGTTGGATCCGAACCACATTATATCGAGAAATTAATTTCTAATCACTAGAAACAAATTCCTCTGGTTCCACGGTGGCAGAGCGGCACTTGCGCATCGGTATGCGAGTACGTAACCCCACTCGTCCAACGAGGAAATGTCTTTTCTGGTAAAGTAGCCAAGTGAGGCTAAAATCTTAGGGCACTGGCCATGAAATACTATCCGAAATGATGGAATGCTGAACAGGAATAAAACCAATTTAAACAAATTTCAAATGAAAATTGGTATTCCAAAAATTGTCAATCACAATAACAGGAGCTCACCTAAAAACTACGTGAAACGGTGCCAAAAAGGCTTATTTGCCTTCAGTTATTAAATAAAAAAATTAATTAAATAAAGGGTCTTACATAATTCCTTTTGGCCTCCATTTGCACAGAAAATTATAACTGGACTGATGATATTTGGGCACAATGATTTTAAGCCCACATGTTTGATAGGGAATTATTGTGATTGTAACATTGTTACAGAGCGCGCTTGCGCTCGGGCACACGCACACACACACACACACACAAATATATATATATATATATATATATATATATATATAATATATATATATATACATGTATATACTGTGTATATTATATATACACACATATATAAGATATATATAACGAAGGGAATCATAGAGGTTGACTATGACCCCGGCACCTGAAAAAAAAAAAAAAAAAAAAAAAAAAAAAAAAAGGATGAAAACGTCGAGGAGAATTCCTAGCGTAATATATGTGCAGGAATAATTGGAAGCGTGGGAAATCCCCCACCAGATGACACGGGTAATCTTTCCAAGTTCTGGCTCGCCGAAGTTACATAACTTTGCTGATGAAAACACCGGCGGCTGGGCAAATCCGTTACCACTGCCTCCTTCACCAGAGGTGGGCCTGACCATATACTCTCAGGAAAAAGGAAATATTCCTGAGAGGAATGATCGCAGAAATAGAGGTTAATGAGAACACTGATTTCGAATTGCAAAATGTATGAGATTGTAACTATGCTGTGTAAAGAGAATGCAACCGGTTTCGAAGTTGTTGAATGTAAAGGACAAAAGATTTACATGACTAAAAACGTAACACGGATTGATTCACATTTGTCAACATATGCGGCCGTGGCTATGTAGAATGACAGAAAGGCAAATAAATGGCAACATGCAAAGGTGCAAAGTGTTCATGGGATAGCACTTGGCATGGTGAGGCATACGGTTGATAGTGTAACACAGTGGCTGACCATATTGTGTAATGGATGTCAGGAGAAGCGAAAGATTCCTAAAGAGTCAGTGAATTTTATTTTTAGTGAGTTAGTTTTTATTTTTTTTTTTATTTTGTTTATCAGGGGAACGATAGAAGTGAGTTCAGATTTACAGATGCGTTAAATAATCTTAGCAGCCTGAATAGGTATACTGCATGTTTTTAATAGTGAATGTAAGACAACAGAGATTGATAAAGGAAAAAAAGGTAGCGTTTAGACAAGGAACAGTTAGTTGTTTGTCATGAAACATGAGTAAAGCCTCTCAAATAAGAGGGAAAGGGTGGGATACAGAATGTGCTAACGATGTGAGTTGTTTTCAAGATAATTAATTTAATGAAAGCAAGAAACAATTTTTTATGATGAATGTGAGCTTTGTGATGAAACATAAAAACGTTAGAGTGGTTTCGTGTAAAGGTTGGTGAGTTACGACTTTATTGCGCGTTAATTTTTTTTTTTTGTGAATGGAGTGATAACAGAAGTCACAGAGAGATAAGAAATCTTTAATGGAGCGTGAAATGGCTAATCTTCGAAGGAGTGGTTTCCATTAATGACAACGAGAAAGTTTAAAAGCATTTGTGGAGTGTGAAAAGAATGGTTTTTTGCGGCTGCAAAGGGTGCTGAAACAATTAGAAACCATCTGTAATATGAAACACTTAAAAGTAAACGTAACAGAAAAGGAGCCAAGGAGATAATAAAGCAATAAAGTGTTGATATATAAAGGAAAATGATATTAGCAGATTTATAAAAGATAATTAGGAATAAAGTTATTTAACGATAACGGTAAGATGAGACTTCATAATGTGTTTGTTTAATACAAATGCAAGAAGCTGAGATGAATGTGTGTATGTGTGTGTGTGAATTTTTATCACATCACCCTGACATTTTTTATGCACAACCATTAAGCTACATGTGTCGTTCAATATCCAATTCGCTCTACCTCAAAAATAATACAGAAGGGGAATGATAGACTCGAACCACCTACAGTAACCACCTCAGACTTTAGTGACGATTTATATAGACTTTTATAAATTTATATATAAATTTTACCGTAGTATGGATGGGGAAGCAATAATGAAATATTTAAAATATATGTTACAGAACACTTGTGCTATTACCACAGGAGAAGGGTGTCTAAAAGTAGAATGATTTAAGAAAGGCTTGATCATATTACCCGAATGCTTTATTCATAAACTTTACTTTACAATGCATAAAACCAAGAATGTTAAAACCTTCATTTCAATTCACATACCTCCTCCCAAGCGTCTACTAGTTTTCTGTACAGCGTATAATCAAGGCCGCCGAAACTTCAACCAAGGCCAGGTGGTGGCCTGGTCTATATCGTTGCCAGAAGCACGATTATGGCTAACTTTAACCCTAAATAAAATAAAAACTAATGAGGCTAGAGGGCTGCAATTTGCCATGTTTTATGACTGGAGAGTGAATGACCAACATACCAATTTGCGGCCCTCTAGCCTCAGTAGGTTTTAAGATCCGAGGGCGGACAGAAAAAAGTACGGACGGACAAAGCCGACACAATGGTTTTCTTTTCAGAAAACTAAACCAGCAAAGCGATAATCAAGTCAATAAAAAATAACAACTCAATTCAAAATATCTCACTATCTATTTTCAGCCAACCCTATGCTGGCACGGGCTCTTTCAGCAAACCGTAACTGAGAGAAAAAAAAAACCTAATCACCAGACTTCAGACAAATCCTGAAACTCCCAGCGACTAAATCCTTAAATCTCCGTGACAAGAGCTGTCAGCCATCGAGTTTGGTTCATGATATTCATGTTGGCAGTGAAGCCTTGCAGGAACCGTTAACTTCGGTGACAGATTCGACAAAATGCTACCCCGGATCTCCGAAAATCTTCTTGTTGCTCTGTTAATAAAACGAGAGAGAGAGAGAGAGAGAGAGAGAGAAAGGGGAGCATTTATAACATCCAAATATCAAAAGTTAGCATATGAACTATTAACAGAGAGAGAGAGAGAGAGAGAGAGAGAGAGAGAGAGAGAGAGAGAGAGAGCATTTATAACATCCAAACATCACAGGTTAGCATATAAACTATTGAGAGAGAGAGAGAGAGAGAGAGAGAGAGAGAGAGAGAGAGAGAGAGAGAGAGAGAGAGAGAGCAATCCATACCTTTTATAACATCCAAACATAACTGATTAGCATATAAACTATTAACAGAGAGAGAGAGAGAGAGAGAGAGAGAGAGAGAGAGAGAGAGAGAGAGAGAGAGAGAGGGAGTCTCCTGCAAACATTCAAATTGAGAATTTCAACAACACAAAAGACATCAGGTATACTTAGATTACAAAACAATGACTGACCGAGGAAAGCAAAGCTGATAAGAATAACCAGAAGTAACCCCAACGAAAAAATGAATGACGGATGACGTTTGAATGTAAACAAGTAATAAACACGGGCTAACGCTTTCCACATTCCCTTGTGCATCGCCAGACGCCTACCCGCCCCCCGCCCCCAAAATCAGGCCCCCTCCGCTGGCCATCTGTCTCTCATTATCACAGCCATTATACATATAAATGGCCTCATTTGCCAGTTAGTTCATCATGGCACGGGGCACTTATATCCCACTCGGTAACAATGATTTATAATCAGCCCTCAGTAATCGTTTTAATGAGTAATTAGGTGGATGAAGGCTGCTCTCTCATTGCGTCAGCTTGTGTTGTTATGAATCATTTTTATGGACTTGGGATCGACGGATGGTCACGGCTGAACAACCATTTCCTTCGCAATCAACACCACTTGATCTCCTCTCTCTGTCTGTCTCTGTTTATCAAAAAATGGAATGACCGATTTTTATGACTAATACTTTATCATATCGTCAGTCATCTGGATTTGCAATGCTTACATTTTCAATTTTAGCGTGACAAGTAATAGGTACATTGCAGGATTTAAAAAAAAAAAGTGCATTCTAAAATGCTTATATCGCTTTCTTTACATAAATAATATATCATCAAAATCTTACACTACAAAAGGCTCGGAACGTGTTTCGTGAAGGGTTACTATAAAAATGACAAAACAAAATCTTAGTCTGAAAAAAAAAAAAAAAAAAACACTACCAATGAGTAAGGCATTCGCTAAATAATAAACAAAAAATCATTATCATGTCGAGAAGAATACGCACGAACTTAAGGTAAGACTAGTCACACTTAGCAGTTTAATCATCTTTTATTAATGTCGATAGTACTACAGTGTTTTCTCTTCTAGATATGAAGTAGTAGTTAACTTCTGAAATAATCATTTAATGTATTTTTATTCTATGAAAAATCGCGGTCATTCAAGTCTCTCCTGTTTGTTTTTTCTTTTTTATGTCTACAGCCATACACTAAGATTTGCATAATCTAGGACGAATTTCTATCAAAATATTCCCAACATTTAAAGTAAAGTATATTATTAACTTTTCATCACGGAAAGACAACTACTTTTTTATAATTATTTGAAAAAATATTAATCCAACACATTCTCTAGGAAGTCACATTCAGCAAACACTCATCCCTCACGCAACGGAGCTCCATTCAAGCAGAATCTCTTGTCTACATAAAGTAAATATATGGAATGTCAACCGAAATACCAGTGTAATTTGTCAAGACCACAGTACTAAAGTTAATTACATTGTTCTAATCCGTACCTCTTGCAATCGCGCTTGCCGTGTTATTGCCAGCTCCCCGATTGGACGTACAAGTACATTGCAGCCTCATTTCTTTAAACTTAGTACGAAAACGAAAATAAATTTAATCTACATTTAACAAAATATCCGTAATGGCATAATATTTGTCAAGAACATGCGTTCAACGTTCAACACCAATAAATGATTATGCCTTTAAACTGAATTACGTGGAAAACTGAATCTTTCTATAAATTTCAGGAAAATCTTCTGCATGATAAAGTACTTATACATATTCCTCTAACCTTAATCATTGTTTTGATACGACACAGTTAACTTTTATTATAATGAGCTAACGCTTCACAAATTTCGTCTAGTTCCATCAACATGTACTCATACTTTCAACTCATAATCAACCTCATGAAACAACATTTACTGATTATCACCAGGATGCAGTATAACCTTACATTTTCATCAGCAGAACTTGTTCTAAAAGGCACAAAACTTTCAGTCATATTAAGCAACCATGTTCTTCACCGTTTTAACCATTGCAACAGCAGAGTAAAAGAATTTCTCCACCAATCATAATTTGTTAGCATTTTTTCAACGAAAATATCTAACTATTCAGCGGCCCCATCCCGCAGTGCACACCGAATGACCTTACTTGTTCCCAACCTTTGATTTATGGGATTTTTTAAATCCCATTACTCACTACTCTCAATTGCTATGACCTAGAGGAAAGACACACAGCTAGAGCAACCTAATTCGGGCTTGGGTATTGCACGGGAATCAATATTCAAAACTTATGAATTGGCTTTTCCACTGGTCAGAGAAGCGCGAAAAATCAACCTTAGGGCTGCTATTCCCACAGACAGTATTATCAATTCAATCTACAAGCTGAAAGAGAGAGAGAGAGAGAGAGAGAGAGAGAGAGAGAGAGAGAGAGAGAGAGAGAGGTTAATACTACACCAAGAGGCTGGGATGGATGTGCGGCACTCAATAACTATGCTCGTATAATCAGTCAGAATAAAGTTCGTTTGATACGACTTCACAGGTACTCATATCCGTCAATCTCTCTCTCTCTCTCTCTCTCTCTCTCTCTCTCTCTCTCTCTCTCTCTGTCCATATATATATACACACTATATTTGCAGACACACATATGTATATTATATATATATATATATATATATATATATATATATATATATATATATATAATTGTTTTCCATATCTGTATGACAATCTTCCTTAATATCAACAAACGTTCAGCTTTGAAATGGAAGCTGAATTAATAAAACGAATATTTCAACATCTGCGCTCTTTCCTTTGCACTAAGGCAAAACAAAATTTGCAATTGCTGATAAGAAGGTGGTTCATAGAACCTTGTGATGATGACTGCGATTCGAGGCACTTCATATCAAAATTTAATTCTAGTCTGCACAAAACAAAAAAAAAAAAAAAAAAAAAATCATGACAATGTGACACCAAAATATCTCCGTTAATTACGTTACTATCATGACACAAAGCAGTGCTTGAAGAGTGGCAGCTGAGAGAGCTGTTGCAAGAGTTAATTTCAAATGGCACCTGAATTCCTCACTCTGCTGAGGAGATAACTGCAATTTCTTGTTCGCAGTTTAATGGGCGCCATCTTGAATGACATTCGAACCCAACTTGTATAATTTAGAGACGAAAATCCGGACGTGAAGTAAAGTGAGGCTGAGGAGAAATCCTCTACGGATCCTATTTCGCTAACACGTCAATACGACGATAAAACAGACGTAATATCAGTAGCACTGTAAGAGGATAAACGGGAATTATACACAAACACACACACAGACACACACATATATATATTTATATATATATATATATATATATATATATATATATATATATATATATATATATATATATACAATGTAAGTCGAAGTAACACGTGCATGAGAATATCCTTAAATCCACGGCAGAACGTGAGTGAAACACATCTGGGATCTTACATGTACTTTCGTAGTTTATTTCTACATTCTTACGTTCATACTGAATCCAGGAGAGGTTAACAAAGGGAGAGAGAGAGAGAGAGAGAGAGAAAGAGAGAGAGAACGTCTGCACTGATTACCAAAATACAAACACAGTACATAAGAACAAAGAAGAAACTTGACAGATAAAGGTTATATAGTCCAACTCTATCCAACGCGACTGTCGGAATACATGAGCCACTACAACATTCTATGATAAGAGCATCGAGCAACGTCAGTCATTGAAGTAAAAGCCATTCTTCTAAGAAGAGAGAGAGAGAGAGAGAGAGAGAGAGAGAGACGTACCCAATTTTCCCTTTTATCCCCCGTGAGATGCTGTCATAGAGGTGATGAAGTGCCACACCAGATGCTTTTGGGAACTGTTGTGGATGACAAACCCAGATGCATCCGACAATCTTTATGAGATTTGGTGCTTGGATGCTGGAGTGAATTGCAAAAGATCTCTCTCTATCCCCCTCTCTCTCTCTCGTCAATAACCTAAAGATGTTGTGACACCAGTTTTAATTGCATAGCCTCTTCTCTCTCTCTCTCTCTGTCTCTCTCTCTCAAATAGAATATCACCAATTGCTATGTACAATCGTTTTATAAAAATATGAAGGGTCTCAGATTCCCGCTGCAGCGAATAATTATGTATAATTTTAGCACCTAAACATACGTAATCAACATTCCTAATGGAATGAAGTACTTTAACTTTGAATTTAACTCTCTCTCTCTCTCTCTCTCTCTCTCTCTCTCTCTCTCTCTCTCTCTCTCTCTCTTCTTTTACTGGAGCAGTCCCAAGCAGTATCTCCATGTGCCTTCCCTGTAATAAAACTAATATGACTTTCATCGAAAGGTTTAGACGAATAGTTAAATTATGACAAAACCTTTGAAAGGAAAACAAAGTCAAGGTAAAATAACGAATATAAAAAGAAAACATCAGTGGATGAGTCTGCTTTTAGTGCATCTAGAAATCAAATAACAGAGCCAGTGCTGACGGACGCTAGGGTAATATATAACACTATTTAAGTAACTTCCAGTTCTGATGAAGCTAAATGGAAATCCACACAAAATTTAAGATAGGCTGCCATGGAAAATTGGGAAGGTAGGAAATGATCACTAGATTTCAAGGTCCAAAATGGCAATTCAACTTTCGATAACAAAGCCAGAGCTACTTAACTATTAATAACACATAACACAGCGCGCAGTTATCCAGTTATCAATGTCCTGAAAGTGGAGCCATCGAGGGTAGATGAGAGGAGACGCAAGAATATTTATTCCAACAAACAAAGCCGTCTGGCATCCACAGTCGTCGTGTTGTTCGTGGCAATGGGCCAGAAGATCTCGCTTTTGACATGCAAAAATCTCCGAAGAAAAGGGATAGGGGGGGGGGGGTTGGCGGGGGGGAACGGTTGAGGGGAGATATGAGCCATCCCAATCTCTCCTTTTCAAATCATCATGATAAGTTCAAATTTCTATCTCTCTCTCTCTCTCTCTCTCAATTCCCTGGCTCTTCCACCGGCCTATCCTATCATACAGTCTCTCTCCTCTTGTCTTTTATCGCTCCTCCAGAAGTTAAGAAAAATATATATTTATACTGACGGAGGACCCGCCCTTGTCGCCTTCCCTTCTACAGAATAAACTACCTTCCAACGTCGTTCACCGGCGTTACGTTCTTTTACCTCCCCTTGAGTCACCAGAGCATATTTCTTCCTTATCCCGTTTGGCGAGGACTTCGGCATGCCGTCCTGAAATATGACTTCTCAAGAATATGTCCTTTTAAAGAATACGTCCTTTCAAAGAGTCTCGCTCTCTTCGGACGCATAGTTTTCTGTCGGGACGGGCAAGATAGCCATGGCTGTGTAAATAAAGGACACTTCGTCTAATTTCACGTATGTAATGAAAACAAACAGAATGAACACGATTATGCCATCGCAAACTAAACAAAAATGACAGAATGGCGATCTGGGGACTCTTCACATGGCAGCACCACGCATGCGCACGGCGTTCGCTCCTCGCGAATAACTCTTATTTAAGGGTCAATGGAACACCGTTCTCGCCATACAACTACTATAGCTTATGGGGTAACGAAGATTACTACTCCCTATATCTCTATTTTTCCCCGACGCTCCACGTCAATTTCCTCTCCCATCTGCAACATTTCCCCATATTTCATACCTGAGACCAGGTTCTTGCACATTTTTTCTACCCCCCGAAAAACAATTTTGCCTTTTTCTGGCCTACGCCATAAACAACTCGAGTCTTTCACAAATCAATTAACTTGAAGAGGTAGAGTGAGAGACACTATGCTGATCTTGAATTGAATGGTAGGCGATGAATGTATGTAAATAAACAAACACACACATACATGCATTATATATATATATATTATATATATATATATATATATATATATATATATATATATATATAAATATATTATATATATATGTGTGTGTGTGCGTGTGTGTGTGTATCTGTCTGTCTGTCTGTCTGGTCTACCAGTAACAGGCCTCGAGTCAAGGTCTAGGTTCGAACCAATCCCACGAATGAGGGATGGACTGGCATGTTCCTTTGAAACCCACAGTGTCACTCTGCCCAATTAAGCTGAAAATCGTGTACCTGGTGGTTGCTGCACTGTAGTTGGTTGCAGCTAAGATGTATAGCAACTTTTTCCAAAAAATTAGCATTACACTTTTCTTGTTCAATACATATGTAATATACATATAAATATATATATATATATATATATATATATATTTATATTCTTTTATTTAACCATATATATATACATACATATTATAGATACATATATATATATATATATATATATATATATATATATATAGATATATATATACAAGGCGTCATGGAACTCCCAGTCTTAATTAAACGTACAGCTGACGAAAATAAATCATTAGTTTCAATTAGACCACATGCCTCCCGCACCGCACTCGGGACACAAACTCAACACTTCACCGATTCTAGCGAATGATAAATTATGCCATTTCATGGAGATAATGTGTGTCTAGGTCATTTGAAACTTGCTGAGGTTATAATTGCTCTTTTTTATTGTTTGTTTGTTTGTTTACAGCACTTTTTTTTTTTTTTTTATACTTTGAAGTAGAAATAATAATGATCGCACGCACACACTTATAACCCCATATATATATGTGTATATATATATATATAAATAAAGATAATGCCACGAAGGAAAAATAAACGAAGGAGTCTGCGAGATCTTTCGGCTGAAAAGCCCTTTACTTAAGCAGCTGCTTAAGTAAAGGGCTTTTCAGCCGAAAGATCTCGCAGACTCCTTCGTTTATTTTTCCTTCGTGGCATTTGATCTTTATTTATGGATTTATCACGTTCCTAACTTTCGTGATTCTGTTTATACATAATATATATATATATATATATATATAATATATATATATATATATATATGTGTGTGTGTGTGTGTGTGTGTGTGTGTGTGTGTGTGTTTATGTAGAATCTACTGGTCATATTTTACCATATAAATGTGAAATTGTAATAGTCACAATACCCTTTATATATATATATATATATAAATATATATATATATATATATATATATATATATATATATATATATATATATATATATATATATATAATATATATATATATATATATATATATATATATATATATATATATATATATATATATATGCACTTCATACATAAGATACGGAAACTAAAGGCCTTTTTATTAAAAATAATCTCAAATAATTGATTTGGAAATGACAACTTCAAATAAACGTTGAGAAATCTAAACTTTATCATGATTCTAGAAACGACAGAAATTTTACTTCTAAATATCATGTCACTAATAATTTTTATATGATATGAATATTCCAAAAGTCACTTCATTTACTAAAAAACAGCTAAGAGGAAGCCGCGTAGTAAAGAATTGGCTTTATGAAGGGGCTACAACCAAAACACAAAGAAGAGAGAGAGAGAGAGAGAGAGAGAGAGAGAGAGAGAGAGAGAGAGATCTTAATACTATGGTATAAAAATCAAATCACGGCGTTGGTTACGGAAATGATAATATCAGACAGAAAAAAAAAAAAAAAAAAAAAAAAAAAAAGAGGTCCAGTAATCAACTACTTATATGGGTTTAATGTGACGTGACGAGAGCGCTTATTAGGAAAACTTACGAACGATTATTAAACAAAAAGAAGAGGAAAATGAAATGAAGGGATCAGACAAGAGCATTTTTCTCCCTTTCATGTGTAGACTGTTTGATGTCCTTCGTTCACATTTCAAACGTAGTACAGGAAGGGAAAAGGAAAAAAAATAAGATGGGTATATATTATATGGACTGGGGTGGAACAGCGATAAATTCTGTGAGAGAGAGAGAGAGAGAGAGAGAGAGAGAGAGAGAGAGAGAGAGAAGAAATAAATAATATACCTAGAGAACTTGTTTTGAGTTATAGAATGAATCTAGGATGTGGTTAATCATATTTTACACTCACACACATACATGCGTGTGTGTGTATATATGTATGTATACACTACCTCCACACACACGCACAATATACATATATATATATATATATATATATATATATATATATATATATATATAGAGAGAGAGAGAGAGAGAGAGAGAGAGAGAGAGAGAGAGAGAGAGAGAGAGAGAGAGAGAGGTAAACAGGAAATGAACTCCATAAACACTGCCAGAAACTTTGAAAACAATATTCAATAGCGATAAAATCTTTTAAAATGGTTGGGTGAACGCTGCAGTGACATATAAGGTACTTCGAAAATTGCATTACCTCATCCTGGGTTTGAAGTTGTTCAGAGAATCATATAATATTTAAGGAATGAAACTATGAGAAACCTAGAGATCTCCCATCCGACGCATACTTAAATTCAACTAATTGTACCCTGATTAACAAAAGAACCTTTCATTCTGTGTGACTTTTCTTCTGGCTCGTGTGTGTGTGTGTGTGTGTGTGTGTGTGTGTGTGTGTGTGTGTGTGTGTGTGTGTGTGTGTGTGTATTTTGCTACCCCCATCAAGGTACTATTTTGTAAGCCAGATCTTCCAAAGTAGGGCACTGGAAGAATAAAAATAAAATTAAGAACTAATGAAACTCTACATTCATTTAAGCAATTCTGTAATACTGTCGTAGTTTAATTATATAAAAAAAAAAGAGTTGAGAAAAACCGAAAAGTTTCAGAAACTTTAGGGAGAATTTATAGTTTTACGGTAAAATATTCAGGATTAATAGATTCTTGGACGGCTGGAAATTTCAAAAGAGCCAGCCAGCTCTAACAGAGTAAAACTCGAGTTATAATGAAAATGGATAAAAGCAATTAAAAAGGTTTCTATTGGACTGAAATTACACAGCTTTCATTGACATTCGATAGAATGGGGTCGCATCATGGTATTACCATTTCTTTTATTTATTTTTATTTCAAGCCTTTATCTTGGAAATCTCTCAAATTGTCGAAGGTTAAGTTACAACTCCCAGTAAACATTTCAAAAATATTCTTATGACTCGAGTGAGCTAAAACTAATTTCTAGATGCTCAGTAAAAAATTTTAAAGCATGCCTCCAGCAGACTTGCCGGGAGAAAAAGCTCTCTCTCTCTCTCTCTCTCTCTCTCTCTCTCTCTCTCTCTCTCTCTCTCTCTCTCTCTCTTCTCTCGAAATTTTTATCCTACTGCTGTCGGAGTTACTCAGGGAAATATAAAATACCATATAGGTGATAATAATCTAACTCCTGAATGAGTGTGGAGTTACATCATTAATTAAAATTTCTAAAAAGAGAGAAAAAAACAATAAATATCCACGTTAAACCAGAAGTTATAATAACTCAATCTCCACATGGCAAATGACGACTTTATAATCACGTCAGATTTTAATCTAAACCTGTTTATCCTTTGCATAAAAAAATAAGAGAAAGTGTATCCATCTTAATTGATGCGAATCCCTTTAGGTGCCCGAAATCCCGCCATAGAAAACCCAGTCTCCGGAGAGAGCAATAAAACCGAGTCATAACAATACATTTTGAAATCTGTGCTTGAGCTCCAATAATGTTTCCTCTGTGGCCCTTAAATAAAGGATTATCTCGGTACATTTTCAATGGAATCCTCAAATCCCGGAGGGGACATTTCGCGAATATTGAAAGATAAGCTTATAAGCTCATTCGATCTTCGAGATCATTTTGCATTTCTTCCTTTGATCTCTCTCTCTCTCTCTCTCTCTCTCTCTGGGTGGGCTGTCTGTCTGTCTGTCTGTCTGTCTCTCTTTCTCTCTCCCTCTCACGATTGCGACGGCAACTAATAGAAAAATTCAAAATGCTGAAAGGCATAACGAAAGTAGACACTAACCTGTTTACGTTAGACGAAAACCAGACAAGAAATAATGGATGGAAACTAGAACTGAAGAGATACAACACATCTCATGGTGGGAACTTCTTTACATACAAGATATGTGACACGTGGAATAAACTGCCACCAGAAGTTGCAGACAGCAACTGTGTGGAAGAGTTTAAAAGAAAGCTAGACAAAATCATTAGGAGGACACTAAATGAACAGTAAAACCTGCTGCACGAGATGAGTGAGCGCACGATCTCTCCTCGGATGGACTATTAAGTCTTTGAGACATCCTAACCCTTGTAACTCGTTGTAACTCTCTCTCTCTCTCTCTCTCTCTCTCTCTCTCTCTCTCTCTCTCATTACTAGTGAAGATCCGCCTCCAATTAGTTTGCATAGTGAATTTTAAGCTGTTTACAGACAGGCCTATTAAGAACACAAAATAAACACTTCATTTCGAAATAGGTTATTTGGTGATACAAAAATTAGGCTAAAATCTAAGTCAAAGTTTCAGGGCTCGAAGAGAACAGAATGCGTATGCCAACAATTGGGACATTTCCACGGAAACTCTCTATGATGATATCAAAGTATTCTCACAGATAGCGAGAGAGACGTGTCTTTCTTAAAAACGAGAAATGTGAATCTAGACCACGGGAAGCATATGCATTGGAAAAATACAGTTAAGTCTAGCCTAGTTCAACCAGACCACTAAGCTGACTAACAGCTCTCCTAGGGTTGGCCCTAAGGATTAGATATTGTTTTTTTACGTGGCTAATGACCACCTGGTTATTTAGCAACGGTACCTACAGCTTATTGTGGGATCCGAACCACATTATATCGAGAAATGAATTTCTCATCACCGGAAATAAATTCCGCATTGGAAGCAGCGAGTACGCAGCTCACTCGTGCAATAAGGAACTTATAAACGGATGAACTGATATAAATCTGAATAAGCCGTCATAATTGTCACACTCGATCAACATTAATCATGCTTCTATTTCAATTAATGAACCTTGTGTTTCCCCTCAATATGAAGGTGCAACTGACACCTACTTTTCCAGGGATCATTTAAAACATCCAATTAATTTTTTAAATCATAAAAAAACAAGAATATTTATTCCCTTATCCAGCTATTAGATAAAAGACAACTTGAGGTTACCGACGTCCATAACAGACAGGATTTCAATGAATTCAATATTATAAGAATCCAGAGAGATATTCCAAAATCTGGTAAAAGAAGTAAAAAAAAAGGACAAAAAGAAAACAGCCTGAGGAATACTGATAAATGCAGAACAATGTGGGAATTGGTGACCTATTGGGTGTTACGAGGCAGCCTGACAAAAAACCTGAGGCAAAGAAACTTGGTGAGTAATCATTATAGCATTAAAAGTCAAGGGAGGGGATACCGTCCTACGTGCCGAGACGAATAAAGCTGATATAAAACTTTAAAACCCGTGACATCTAAACACAATACCTAAGTTTAAGTATCAGATTTAGAAATTTGGAGTAGGCGAAATCTCAGGATGGTCGAAAAGGTCTGATGAATAATAGAGCCCACTCCACCAAGCATTGTCATTCCTGAGAGCAAAATTCAGACCTACAGTGTTTATGGACGCAGATCTTAATATAATTCTTTGAGACTCAAATGGTGACTACGGGAACAATATGTCTGAAATATATAAGCGAATAGAACCTCTGAACGTACAGCGGTTGAAGAATAATTTATGAAGAGTCCTGGATACCATTTCGAATATATAAAGTGGCAAATGCTGTGCTCTCAGCTATGACATACATCTCATACATTTCTCAAATCTAATTTAGGTCGGTAACATAGGCTGAAACAACATGAGACTCCACAAAGAGCTAATTCCGCGCAATTGAGAAAACATAAAAACCCATGTCAATGTTTCTGAAACTTACAATTGACTTTAATAGTCTTCTCCATTATGAAGAAGCTGACTGGAAGGTATAAATGCATTCAAAAGAGTAACCTTACATAAGAAATTATTAAATACTACCAGTTGTATTATAGATTATAAAAGAAACTGCTGAGTGGGCTTGTCAGCACGCTGACATGATCCTTTTGATGTATTATTCCTTTTGATGTATTATTAATATCAATAAATATTTTTAATTTTAATTTCAATTTGATTATCAAATACTGCCTTCGTATTTGAAAGGACAAGTCTTAGTCCGTTTTGACGAGACGGTTATACTTGCAAGGAAGATAGAACTCGAGCTGACGTAAAGCCCTTTACCTGAAACTGAACTATTTCTCAAAATGTCTTGAAAACACCCAGAATGTATATGGTAGCAGAATGGAAGGTCAGATAATGGTTTGGAGAAATACGCTATCAGAACAAATTCCCCTGAAAACCTATGAAAATAGAAAGCGGGAGAATATTCTAGACAGCACATTAGGGTGGGGGGGGGGGGGGGAGACTTCCCAATCGCTCAGAGATGCAAGAGAACCCAACCCGCTCCATGACACTTTGTTCATTGCAAGAATTAACCTCGTGAAACGTTATCCTGAGAGCGGAGACCCTTCAACCCACCTTTAAAGATAAAAGATGAAAAAAAATAGTGCGTGTTATAATGGAACATTAACCCTCCCAACCTTTCACCACCCGCTCTCTCCTCCGGCAACCATCATTTGGAAGGAACGGATGGAGGAGGAGGAGGAGGGAGGGAGAGGAGATGAGGGAAGGAGGAGGGGAGAAGAAGGAAGGAAGAAGAATTTGGGAGGAGGAGGAGGAGAGGAAGAAGAAGAGGAGGAGGAGGAGGACGGAGACGAAGAAGAAGATAGGAAGGAGGAGGAGGAAGGAGGCGAAGAAAGGAGGAGGGAGGAAGGAAAAGGAGGAGGAGAAGGAAGGAAAGGAAGGGAAGAGAAAAAAGAAGAAGGAAGAAGGAAGGAAGGAAGAAGAGGAAGGAAGGAAGGAAGGAGAGGAGGAAGGAGGAGGAAAAGGGGAGGGGGCGAAGGAAGAAAAACGGAGGAGGAGAAGGAAGAAGAAGAAGGAAAGAAGGAGAGGAGGCAGGAGGAGGGGAGGAGAAGAAGAAGATGGAGAAGGAGGAGGAGGGACGAGTAGGAGGGGAGACGGGAGGAGAAGAAGAAGAAAGAAGAAGAAGGAGGGAGGAGGAGGATGGAGGAGGAGAAGAAAAGAAGAAGAAGAAGAAGAAGAAAGGAAGGAAGGAGGAGGGAAGGAGGGGAAAAAGAAAAAGAAGAAGAAAGAAGAAGAAGAAGAAGAAGAAGGAGGAGGAGGAGGAGGAGGAGGAGGAGAAGAAATTGTTCCAAGGGCTTAGGCTTTCGGGACCGAAAGCAAGAATCCCCCTAAGGGAAATCAAGAATAAAAGCTCACATATCGTCACGTTGAGAGGAATCTCAAAGGGCACGAGCGGTGAGCCGCCAGTTGCAAGGGGATGAGGCGGAGTAACAGACACACAAAGTTAAGGAATACAGACCAAAAGAGCGACAGGGAGAACACTGCAAACAAATACATACATACAAGCCCACGCATACATACACACACACATATGTATATATATATATGTATATATATATATATATATATATATATATATATATATATATATATATCCCTATATACCACTATCCACAGGTGAAAAATAAGAGGCCGGGTGTAGGTCCTGGCCGGTTTCGACTTGGTAATAATTTCCAAGCCTTCGTTAATGGCTTGGAAATAAAGTCGAAACCGGTCAGGACCTACACCCTACATCCCGCCTCTTATTTTTCACCTGTGGATATGTGTGATAAATGAATCACGTGCTAAAGTGATAATCATTATAATCATATATATAGATATATATATATATATATATTATATATATATATATATAAAGTCATATCACATTTCCGTGATTCATATACATATATCGAGCTACAATGTCCTTTAATATCTAATTCGCTCTACCTCGGAATTAATATATTTTCATATATGCTTAACCGAAGGGGAATTTTTTCTCGATAATAGACTTGCCTGGACCGGAGGGGCGAACCCACGGACCCTTTCAAATCCAGGAATTTGACAGTCAAAGGTTTGAAAGGTGTAACAGAAGGAAAACCTCGCAGTTGCACTATGAATCAAGTGTTAGGAGAGGATGGAAAGTAAGATGAAGAAAGAGAATATGAAAGGAGGCACAGTTAAAGGAACGAAAGTGGTTGCAGCTAGGGGCCGAAGGCACGCTGCAAAGAACCTTAAGTAATGCCTACAGTGAACTACATGAGGTCCACTGACGGCATTGCCTCCCTACGGAGCTTTCTTTTTCTGATACTGTAGGCGTATATGAACTGTATTTGTAATATACGCACAAGGCACAAACTTTACAATACAGACTCATTTCACGTAATGAGAGAAAGTGACTTATATTCACAGGATAATATCAATATCAAGCCTCAAAAGACTTACAAATTGATAGAAATGGGACGGTAAGAATCGAGGGTCGTTCTTGAACGTACAACATTTTAATTCCTCGAAAGTAAGTAAAATTAACGTATTTGCTAATCACTTCAGAGACAGCAGACAGAATTGAGCAAAACGTTGGCTGTTTAGATAAAAAAAAAAGATAAAACAAAAGGATCTACCGATACACCAGAGTGCGAAAAAAAAAAATGTAGGAGACGAAGTTAAGAAAGAAACCTCTGTCTTCAGCGATACGAATGCAAAGACCAGCGCCCCTACTCTCTCTCTCTCTCTCTCTCTCTCTCTCTCTCTCTCTATTATATATACGTTACACACACACACACACACATATATATATATATATATATATATATATATATATATATATATATATATATAGATATATATATATTATGTGTGTATGTGTGTGTGTGTGTGTGAAGACGATAACTATCCTAAAAATGAAAGTATCAAGTCGAGGTCATGAAATGTTTTAGGAATTCCATAATGCATGAAGGACTGAAAACTTCGATCAGAACTCGATGGTAGCACTGATTTACGACTGAATAATCATATGACAATAAACTGAATCGCTCACTTGTTTGAAAGAATGGAAAAAAATGGCCTTTTAATAAAAAGAAAACAGCTTTTACTCACAAAGAGCATTATAATTCAAAGCAGAGAGTCGTCTAGACTCCGAATCAAATCCCGCACCAGCTGCATAAGAACAACGTAAAGAAATGGGAAGAAGAGAGAGAGAGAGAGAGAGAGAGAGAGAGAGAGAAGAAACCCTTGCATTCTGGAACGGGAAATGAACCTTCCTTCCGACTTCATCGACTTCTGTTCCGAGACTGCTAATCAAAAGATGCTTTTGTCTTCTTACTGACGCACAACGATATTTTGATATCTTGCCATCGCTTCTCCATTCTGGGTAGGGGAAGAAGACTGGAAGGTGGGCCATAACGGAGGAAAGAGATACTGGAAAGAGAGAGAACGGAAAGATGAATGATATCAGGGTTGGAAACTACTGCAGTGTCCGTCTGACTGTCTGTTTGTTTGGCTATCTTAGGGTACAAGAGATCAGGAATTTATTCAGCCACCGAAAGAAAATCACAAAATTCTTATGCCCAAATTCTCTTCTTGCCGAGAATTGTATTGACGAAAATTATCTATATCACATATCCCAGTTTTAAATAACGTATCCATTGTTTTACACTTCACGTATTTTCCTCAAGGACAGAAATACGTATCACGACGTAATGTGCAGTACTGGGAGAATAAAATATGATTCGTTGAGTTCCAATTAACGCCTAGAGTACTACAGGTAGGAATCAGGCTGGAATTTTGGCCGGGCTTAGTATACGGCTACAGCCCTCATTCTATGCCATATGGGAATAAGAACTCATGCCAGGTATTATAAAGATCCTAGTTTCTTCCTACCTCCCCCAATACATAGTTCGTAAGTGATACGGTTTTCAGTTGACCACTATTTAAGCAGTATTTATTCGAAATTATGCATTTAGTACAGGTTCCCTTTCCATTTTACTCATTTCCGTTGTGGACAGACTGACTAATTAAATGACTATATCATCAAATTCAGAATTAACAGAACCTCGGCAGTCTAAACTGAAAGTACCTCATCCCTATGAGGTCAACATTCATGAAAACGCACTGGGCAACTCATAAAATCCCATCTTTGAACATCACTCTTTTGATAATCATTTTCAAAACTTAGTCATTGGGCCACAATTTGATCCTCAAATGTGTTACCTACTCTGAGTTTCGGTTTCGACAAATGTACTGATATGAGCACGAAGGTACTGCAAATCATTTCAGTTTTGTATCTTCATCATACATACATACATACATACATACACATATGTATATATATATATAATATATAATATATATGTGTGTGTGTGTGTGTGTGTGTGTGTGTATGTATACACACATATATATATATATATATATATATATATATATATATATATATATATATATTGACAGGGTGAGAGAATACCCTATCTTCTGACAAGCTCTTCCATCTTCAAATAAAAGATAAAAAATAAAACAATGGAGAACACAGTTTATATAAGTAAATAAATACAATATCAAAAATAAAATAAGTAATGAAGAAAGGGAATTAAATAGCCATAAAAGAAGGCCTTTGCCCGGGCTTTAACGGTAACTACCTGTTATGGGTATTTCAAAGAGACGACAAATCTGGTTCTTCCCCTGAGGGTGAGCCGCCTGCATCCATTCGGGTATTGTTATTAAAAGGATAATATTATATAAAAATACATATGCTTAATGGGCACAAAGATTCTTTTAACGCACTCAACTCGCATGTAAAAACAAAAAAAAAAAAAAAATATTACTGAAAAGGGGACTTCATTCATCATACGCTCCGCTGCCACTCTGTGATCGGGCACATCAAAAGAAACATCCTGAATGGGGGGCTATTCTGTGAATACTGAATAGATGGAAAAATATACAAAGGCATTAGTTCAATCATGAGCAGTTTTGATGGGATTATCCGTGTTCTCTCTCTCTCTCTCTCTCTCTCTCTCTCTCTCTCTCTACATAGAAAAAAAGGTACGCTCCTAACTCTCAAAGATGACGATTTTGATCATACATATCCAAAGCCGAGCCCCTGAAAACCTCAAACATGATAACTCGAAGTAATTCAAACAGTTTTCAGCGAACGACCTCCTCCTCCTCCTCCTCCTCCTACCTCCGAGTGCCTTCAATTAGGATGTCCTGGGACGGGGGGCAGCAGACCATGGTAGGGTTGGGGCGATGGGTAGGGGGGTGGGGTCACCCTGCCGTTCCCAGCCCACTCCCTTGATTACCTTTCCTAACCAGAGAGAGAGAGAGAGAGAGAGAGAGAGAGAGAGAGAGAGAGAGAGAGAGATTCGGTCCCCGTTCGGTTTACTTGAATGTAAATTTTGTCATTTAATTCCTCCCCTTTCCCCCAGCTCCGAAACATTGCATTTATATATATATTTCCTCGCTGGTGTTCTCGGCGTAAAATAACATTTACTCTCGGCATTTATTCAGGCAAAAGAACGGCTGTGTTCACAGACGCAGGACAGACATGGCTGACGGTGAAAGAAATCGGAGCGCGCCTCCGCTACTTATCAACACTTGGTAAACAATCCTTCTCGAGGTTCGGCCATTCAAGGCTTGCTTAGAGTGAATATTATTTCTCTAACGAGAGAGAGAGAGAGAGAGAGAGAGAGAGAGAGGGATTAAAATAAAATTAAAACGCTTAGGATAAGGGGAGGGGGAGGGGGAGGAGGGGGGAGTCTTGTTTATTTTTTTCTTGATACGACCTGAGCAGGGTACACGACTTCAAAGACGACCAACAAATATTTGGACAAATGCGAGCCAGAGTTTGTCTTCAATCCGAAGGGACATTTAGACCCGGCTTTCAACGGAGAGTTAATAAGGTGGAAATTAATTAAGACTTATTAATAGAAACGAATTAATACGTCCCCCCCCCCAACCCCTTTTTTTTAATCAAAATGCTTTAAATGGAGAGCTGAAGCAGACTCTCGAGTTCATTATGCATCAACAAAATTGCGAAGTTGAAGTATGAAAAAGACTCATTACCAATTCTCCTTGTCAGAGATGCCACATTTTTTTTCTCGTTGGGTTTCTGAAAATTGGTGGGAAAAGTTTGATGGTACAATCCGGAACAGACAGAAAAGACACTAATACAGTTCATGACTGACTGACTGACTTATTTGCGTGGCGTTCCTAATTGAGCAACTGCATCCCTTCCTGATGATCGAGACAGTATAAAAAAAAAGGGGGAGTTAGAGAGGACGGACAGCATAGCGTAGTTAAATTAAGAAGTAGTATTTAAATAGGTATGACAGCAAGATTAAAGAAAGCATCTGAAACAAGAAATATGAAGAATAACTATTAAAATCAGGTAAAGTAAGGACTTGGGGCTAGATAATACTAACCTACACAGTGGAGGGTATCGAACATGGGCCCCTGCTATCCACGGGATATGTTCAAATACTTTCTTACGAGAAACACTAAAGGACTATAGTCACTATACTATACTACAGTAGGGAAACTATAAGGAATCTGAAAACCCATTCCCACATTCAGTCTCTTAATGGGAAGTTTCGAGAAAATATACAGAAGCGTGTTGATAAGAAACAACAAGTAATTTCCTGAGATTCAGAGTTAGAAACAATACACATGAAAATCAAAAGAATTGCCATTCTTATCTAAATGAACCAGAATACACTTTCAAGGTGATGCCAGTATTAAGTAAGACACGGAATATATCACATCACTAGTTTTGTTTGTATGGTGCTTTTACGTTGCATGGAACCAGTGGTTATTCAGCAACGGGACCAACAGCTTTACGTGACTTCCGAACCACGTCGAGAGTGAACTTCTATCACCAGAAATACACATCTCTCACTCCTCAATGGAATGGCCGAGAATCGGACCCGCAACCACCGAGGTGGGACACTAATACCATACCAACCACGCCGCTGAGGCGCTTTCATATCACTAGTGAACTCAGAAATTTAGAAATCACATATAACTTGTGTCATCAGCCACATCAAACGACATCCACTTGACTTCGAATAGTATTAAATGGACACCTCAGAAGACCAAGAATTGGAAGGTTTTTATTTCTTAGGTATATTCTATTGGCGGAATTTAATGAAGGCTCAGGCCAAGTAACTCCCACGAGAGCAAATTTATTACTCAAAAGTCAAGTGAAGTTTGTTTTGCCCTGAGCCAGAGCCATCATTTTATTTTATTTTATTTATATATTTATTTATTTTTTTAGAAAAGTACAGGGCATCTGCCAACACATGATGTTCGCGAGCAGGAGGCCTGTGTCTGACAGCTAAACGCATGTGATCCAATTAAAGTTTTCAGCCCAATTTAACACCGCCATCTGGTTTCGGTATTTTGCAACTGTTTACTTATTTGTAACACCACTTTTATAACTTCAAAATGAGGCATTTGCATGAATAACAAACTGACGGAATTCTGCTTGCATCAGGAAACATGATAATCAAAGACTGTTCTGTATTCATGAAAGAAGAGGAAAAACTCCGGAACGATCCCAGCATGGGGATTGGATGATTTGCGTACTAATTGCCATCACGGTGCGGTTCGTCAATTAACCTGTATACCTGAGTTTAACTACTCTGCCTCAGATTGGCAGATTGTTCGCCGGAGTTTCCAATTGGCTAACAAGTTACAAGGGCTTGAGCAAAAAATCTAATTGCTCACGGCTATTATACTCCTAGATAAATTGAGAGAGAGAGAGAGAGAGAGAGAGAGAGAGAGAGAGAGAATTGCCTACAATTCTGACTAGGTCTGTCGGCATAGCACACTTGTTACCGCCATACTTTAATTTTGTACTGACACATGAGAGGGTATAATTTTTTAAATAAATAAAAAGGTGATTGCGTGGTTTTACATACTACATTATACACACATACTTGAATGAAAACAAACAGGCTCAAACATACTTCG
>NC_087201.1:157078318-157085818 GCF_015104395.2 Macrobrachium nipponense | reverse complement strand
CATCCAAATGTTATCCCGAACAGTTGAGAAATATACGATGCATTCATCTGATTCAACCATTAATTCTAAAAAACCTAATAATTCAATTCAAGTAAGTGTTTGCCAAAACAGTTCTGTTGAATAACTAACTTCCTTTCAGAGCAAGGAATCATGGCACTTATACTATACAGCTATAGTAAAATATTTGTGACATAAATAACTTCTCTAACGTTTAGGATTGTGTACTATCTTTCAAATCGCAGCTAAAACATTGCCTCTAATAGGGAATGCATGTGATGACCGGTAGAATATGACGCGCTCCAATTTAAACTGTGAGAATATTAAGTATTTGAGATTAATGTAGACATTTTTAGCAAAAACGTATGACGGCCAGCCGTCTAAATAGAAGGCATTCGTGGAACATGAAGCTTATGCGTACAATATCGCAAAAGGGGAAGGAAAATAATAGCCGGAATAATAAAGAAAATAAATAAATAAATAAAACATAGTTATGTACAAGCGAATACCGCAGGTAAATGACAGGCAGAAGGTCAGTACCAAGCGCTTTCTCCTGTTTATTCATAAATCGTAGAAAAAAAATCGCTTTCTTCTGTTTATATAGCACCGTCAGGGACTTTTTTTTTTTTTTTTTTTTTTTTTTTTTTTTTTTTTTTTTTGCCCCGAAGATAGCTGAATAGACAGGAGAAAGCGCTTGGTACTGACCCTCTGCCTGTCATTTTCCTGTGGTATCCGCTTCCATAATGAAGTCACGTGCATCTACTGTGATTTTTAAGGATAGTTATATACATAAAATACATCTGGCTTAAAAATGTCTAAAAAAAAATGAAAGCACAGAAATGATGCTCTTTGCTGTCTTCAATTTAGAAGAATCATCATTCACAACAATGGTGTGAACACGGCTCTATATTTGAAAAAAGAAAAAAAAGGAAGAAGAATGAAAGATGAGACAATTGTGAGAATTCTTTGTTATGATATATTTGAAAACTATGGCCAAGCAAATCTACAAAAGATGGTTCGAAACTTAAATTCCTCATTTAGCCAAAGAAAAGGAACACTAACATGAGTCATAAAATATACACCAAGTTATTTACATTATGTGACAACACTATCCTCATTTATTCAGATACAATAAATCATAATTATGAATTGCACCTAAAACAGTCCCCATCATCAACTTCCTCGTATCCATCGCTTAGTGGCGACGCAAAAGATCTCTATGAAATTCAGCCACCTTTGTCCTGACTGTGCTTTCACTTCCACGAATCTCCTCTCGTTTCCAGCCTCGCGTCTCAAAGTTCCTATCCAAGTAGCTTTCTGCTACGAATGAAACAAAAAGCTCGGGAGTTCGAGGTAACGCAACGTACTCGCATATACTAAGGATTTTTAAGTGGTGCTACCCACACATCAGCTGGACCAAGTAAAGAGATTAGTTTATCAATAAAGCCTTGCTTACACTCATTCCTCAAACACCACCACATAATAATATGGTCCAGGTATCTATTAATTCTAGTAACTAGCTTGTTTCAAGAAAAGTTTGGGGGGGGGGGGGGGGTGTGATTAACTGCGTAACATGGCGCAAAACATGAACAGAATATGAAGTTTATGCCAAATGCCAAGCGCTGGGATCTGTGGGGTCAATTCTACGCTGAAAGGGAAAAGGAGCTGTAACAGGAGGAAAGCTTCGCAGTTGCACAATGAAACAATCATTCGAGAGGGCGACAAGTCAGATGAAAGAAAGAAATATGAACGGAAGTGCAGTAAAAGGAATGAGAGAGGTTGCAACTAGGGTCCGAAGGAACGCTTGCAAAGACCCTAAAGTAATGCCTACAGTAAGCCACGTGAGGTGCACCGACGGAACTACCCACTTACAATAACAAAGTGACTAAAGAAATTACTGTCATGAACGACAAGAAACGGAACACAAACCGCGATATCTCCAGCAAGAGTACGAAGAGTAACAACTTCTAGAAGAGATCTACGTAGTGCATGATAAAATGCATCTGCTGCCCACACACTGGAGATTTGGTTGGGCATGATGCCCAACGGCAGGAGAGGTCAATATGGAGAAAAATTACACAATGATTTGCAGTGAAGAATTACCCGATGGTGAACAACTTGAAACTGAAATTGCATATTACCTACAAAAAAAATAAAGAAAAAAAATGACCATCAGAAAGGTAGAAGCATTTTCTTCTAACACTTAAGAACACTTAGCACGAACATTAGTTCAAAGGTGAGTTGTGTATTGAAGTATACAACAGTGCATATAATATACAACAGTGTATAATAAGTAAATCAAACAGAAACGTAACACTTGATCTCACAGAATAAGAAGGAATCATAACAGATTCTCCAGTACAGCAACATACCTATTATTTCTCGACAATATACGACCTTTTCTAGCTCGCTCTCTCTCTCTCTCTCTCTCTCTCTCTCTCTCTCTCTCTCTCTCTCTCTCTAACCTCTGGTGAAGGATGACTGGCCACAAGAGTGGAAAATATAACAACAACCGGGAAAGCCACTGGCTGACGAATGGCTCTCAGACAACACAATGAATCAGGGCCAGCCAATGCCAATGGATTTTTTGGTGCTTCAAGGAGAGACTTAAAAAAAAATCGCAGAAACAGGCGTACGTGACCTCTGGTGTATTATTAATCAAGGACGACCGAAATCATTGATGAGGGTAGACTCTTATATTATTTATATAACAAACAACAAATTAAGAACCTACACCAAGATAATGATGGTGCTGCTATCAACCATAAGCGGTGATTTGAACTGTGGAAATTTATCAGATTACGAAAATGCTTTGAAAAAATTTAATTTAGGTAATATAAAGCCACCGAAAGTTTATATATAGTATAAATAAATATACATACATAGTAATAATATATATAAATGTGTATTTCAGGGCACATACACATATATATACAAGAAGAACATTTTATAAAGGGGCTCAACGAGATTCATTTTATCTTCCCGCAAACAAACACACAAAACACAAACCGATATATTGACCACGTCCTTGTCAAAAAAAAAAAAAAAAAAAAAAAAATCAACAGTATACCTACAAACAAACAAAAAACGAAACTCGGTGAGACGGAAAAGGACAGAAAAAAAAAAAAAAAAAAAAAAAAAAAAAACACTGTAAGGGTTGAATTAATAATGGGAGTGGGATGAGCCTCCTTTTCCTCAATGGAAAAACGCCATCGATTTGGCGTTTATCAAACCTTAAGGGAGGACTTGGGCTAAAGAAAATGGGGGGGTAGAACGGTCTCTATAGAGCAGGAAAAGAGTGGGTGGGGGGAGGAGGAGGAGGAGGAGGGTGAGTAGGAGACGGAGGGGGAGAGGGATCCGATACTGTCCAGACAGGGAAGCTCTTGCATCCGCGCTCTCCACTTGTCACAAAAATAAATAAGTCATGGAAGAAAAAAGGCAATATTTTAAGTAAAAAGGAGACAATTCAAGTAAAAAGGGGATGACTTAAGTTATAAGTGGATATCTTAAGTACAAGAGGATAACTTTAGTAGAACAGGAATAACTTAAGTGGGAAGGGGATAACGTGAGTAAAAAATACGATAACTTGGGTAAAAGGGGATAACTTAAGAAAAAAGGGGAATAACTAAAGAAAAAGTAGATAACTTCAGTAAAAAATAATTAATTAAAAATTACATAGATCAAGTATAGAGGCGATAACTTAAGTAAAAAAGTAAAGAAGTAAAAATGAGAAAGATCAGGTAAAAACGCGATAACTTTCAGAAAAAGGTGGATAACTTGTAAGTATATTTATCGAATGATTATCTACTGACCTTCGTCTGCAATAACATCACCCTCCATGAGACTTTCCCAAAGTCATGAGATAACTTTATATCAGGAAAAGCCATAACTTCAGAAGTAGCTTCTCCATGATTATGGATTTCAGGAAAAGATACCAAACACCGGTACAGAAGTTTACTCTCGACAATACTACAAAAATGGAACCAAAATCTAAGTTTGAAAATCCTGGGGATAAAGGAATTACTACAAGCAATCATGGATGAAAGGAGAGATGCCGGCGAGAATAGAGAGAGAGAGAGAGAGAGAGAGAGAGAGAGAGAGAGAGATGTAGGAACCAAATACATTCTGTGAAAATGTACTACAAACATATAAATCTAAAAAGAGAGAGAGAGAGAGAGAGAGAGAGAGAGAGAGAGAGAGAGAGAGAGAGATGTAATAATCGAAAAAAAATACATTCTGCGAAAGTGCCAGAGAAAAGAAATTAATACAAGCATATAAATAAAAGAGAAGAGAAGAGAGAGAGAGAGAGAGAGAGAGAGAGAGAGAGAGAGAGAGCCAGCCAACTACCCTTAATAAGCTATTTATAGAGGTAACTAAAATGTTTCCTCTTAATCCTTTCGACAAAAAAAAGGTTAATTAGGGATTTTACACTGAATTACACTCTCGGTGGGGGAAGAAAAAAAAAAGTTTTATTTCCGTGGAAAAATAATTTCATTTCTTATTTCTATATCTGTTGGTTAAGAGTACTTTCAAAACAGCTGTTGAAACGAATTTAAATCTCATGGGATTGAACTAGCAAATAACCTTCTCTGTGGAGGATATTCTTGACAGGAGAGATAATTGACAGTCTTCGAAACTACGCATGCTCTCTCTCTCTCTCTCTCTCTCTCTCTCTCTCTCTCTCTCTCTCTCTCTCTCTCTCCTGTAGGCGAATTAGATAAACCTTTCATCACAGGAATAATTACTTTGATTAATCTTTTCTTTCAGTAAGCTTTTTAACACTGTTATTGATAGCTTTTAAAATACATATCAACTTTTCGGTTTTTATTGATTTCCTTTTCAAAAAGGCCAATATAATATATATATATATATACTATATATTATATTATATACTAATATATATATATCTATATATATATTATATATATATATATATATATATCATATATATATAATATATATATATCACTGTAGTGTGAGATGCACAAGTCTCAAATAAATGAAGCTAACAAAAATAGCATCGCACAAAGCGAGGCAATAATTCTTTCACTCTTTGAGGAAACTTGAGCGAATCCTGAGGCCACTGTCTGAGTTTATCTAAATGAATGGCAAAACCCCTTCCCCCTTCATCTTCATTCTTACCATCGACATGGTAAACTCAGACTCACGCGAGGAAACCCCTTCCCCTTCATCTTCATTCTACCATTGACATGGCAAACTCAAACTCACACGAGGAACTCACCGTCCACTGAATAGGAATCTAAGTTTTCTACTTTATAACGTACCTTAACAAGGGGTGATCCGACCTCCAGCTTACGCGTGACGCGTGCAAGATTTCCCCTCTCGCCTATATGTTATAAACATTATATACTTCTAACTTGACGTAAATGAAAACGCGCCAAAATCTACGGTCAAATAGCGCGTTGTTTCACCAACGAAAATCAAAATAAATATGGTATATTTTATAAGATATAACTTATTTATTACATTATATTTTTAATAAATAAATCATACATAACCTATCCTAAAATTCCTGTATCTAAATGAACGCAAAACACCTTTTTCAGAGTTTTTTTTAAGGTTTTCCAAAGGGCTTTCCTACCCCCCAAGAAGAAGAACAAAAACAACGAAGTAATTGGTAGGCTTACTCCACGATTAAGCAAAAATACCACAACGCATCCAGCGCGTAAATAAACGCATACTCGATCGCACACACGAGGAGTAAATGCCAGGCATTATCATACGTCAAGCTGAATTTTACATGCAAGACACAGTTGGATATGCTGCAAAATATAATTACCAAGCGGATGATTATTAATCTAAAAGAAAGATTTCTGCATTTCTGGTGCTGGCGTCATCGTTATGTAACCTCGTATTCACATCTTTCCACAAAGAAAATTATTGTTGGTGTTGAACATCAGATAGATATTATTTTGATAGATTCATATGTTATGTTGCCACACATCATATCCCCAATCTCATGTATTCCATAAGGTAATATCTTTACACACGTAAAAAGGGTAAATGTATGGATTTGAGTTGGAGCCAGCATACGATCACACGTATACATGAAAACTGCCCGTACATACGCATATTTTCCTTAACAGAATTCCTCTTAATCCGATTAAAAGTTTTTTTTTCCAGCCTCCCCGGGAGATTAGCGTCATCTACTAATAATCCTCTGGGGAAAAAGACTTAAAGCACATTGACGAAGGATGCCAAAGAAATGGAAACACCAGGGGCCGCTCACCTGCCACTCAAAGGCAGGATATGAGTAGCATTCCTCGATTTTTTTTTTTTTTTTTTTTTTTTACGCAAAGGCCGACGGGATGGGGAAACTTGATAAGAGGAAAATGGAAGCACGGGGAGAATCTGGAAAGCTTTGTGGCATGAGGGAAGAAAGTCTTCGAAGTGAACAATCTGGGATTCCAGATATAATCAGCTGTATAAATATTCGGGATTCTGGTGAAAATCTCGTAAGGCGTCGAAGTAGCTAATAAGTATTTACTGTAAACGAATTAACTCCCAGCATGTATAGCGTAAATATCTCTATTACTCCCAGCATGTATAGAATAAATAACTTTATTACTCCCTGCATGTACAGAGTAAATATCTCTATTACTCCCTGCATGTATAGAGTATATATCTCTATTACTTCCTGCATGTTTAGAGTAAATATCTCTATTACTCCCTGCATGTATAGAGTAAATATCTCTACTACTCCCTGCATGTATAGAGTAAATATCTCTATTACTCCCTGCATGTATAGAGTAACTATCTCTATTACGCCCAGCATGTACAGAGTAAATATCTCTATTACTCCCAGCATATATAGAGTAAATATCTCTATTGCTCCCTGCATGTATAGAGTGAATATCTCTATCACTCCCAGCATGTATAGAGTAAATATCTCTATTACGCCCAGCATGTACAGAGTAAATATCTCCATTATGCCCAGCATGTATAGACTAAATATCTCTATCACTTCAGCATGTATAGGGTAAATATATCTATTACTCCCAGCATGTATAGGGTAAATATCTCTATTACTCCCAGCATGTATAGAGTAAATATCCTTATTACTCCCAGCATGTATAGAGTAAATATCTTTATTACTCTCAGCATGTAGAGCAAATATCTTATTTACTCCCAGCATGTATAGAGTAAATATCTTTATTACTCCCAGCATGTATAGAGTAATCTTTATTACTCCCAGCATGTATAGAGTAAATATCTTTATTACTCCCAGCATGTAGAGTAATCTTTATTACTCCCAGCATGTATAGGGTAAATATCTTTATTACTCCCAGCATGTATACAGTAATCTTTATTACTCCCAGCATGTATAGAGTAGACATCTTTAAATGACAGAAGTCACTAATATCAATAAACAGCTGTTCTAGTCCCATAATATTTAGCTGACTACACCATGACAATTAATAACACGTACCCTATATGTCACCAACTTTTTGGGTACGTTTTGAGTAGATTACGTGAATCCGT